>NC_141240.1:24645298-24795298 GCF_054856555.1 Leptonotus elevatus
ATATTCACAGATATTTTTTTTTCAATGTTTAAAAATGTGGTCCCCCTATTTTTCCCCATCCACCTTCCTCCCTCTTTTTTATGTAAAATGTATATTGAATGTTTATCAGTGGGGTTTTTTTTGAATATTTTTTTAGGCTTGAGGAAAGAAGTCCCCAGTACATTTCAATGGATGTCAATTATACCATACGTGGATTTTCACTATTCGCATTGGTCCCGGTCCCCATCCCATGCAAAATCAAAATGTTCAGTATGTCCTCTTTACAGAAGATTAACATTTCATCCAATGCCAAGGCATCCTAGATCACGTAATTCAGCGGTGTACAATATTTGTGAACTAGCCAGGACCACCCTCACTGTTTAGGGGGAGTCTGAATAAAAACAACCAATGCTCCACTTGGTCACCTTTGTCCTCCAAAGTTGCACCAATGTGAAACCGCTTTGGTTTGTTGTCTAGGCTGCAGGCTTCATCCCAGCTCTATGTCATGGCAAGTGAAGTCACCAAGGCAGGCAGTTCCAATGGTTACCCTATGAAGGCACAGCTACAAATTACTGGTAAGTTGAGTATGGTTTTTATTTATTTGTTTGTTTGTATGTCTTACCATATAGTCCTAAATGGTAAGGAATGAGTCTTTAAAAATGTTTCTTAACATGACTTTATGAACGTGTGAGTGAGCCAACTGCCAAGTCATGTATTCCAGAGCTCATTGAGTCCTAAATGTAAACACGTCCCAACAATCTTTTTGTGCGTTACCAGTTTCTTGGTGACCGAATTATCTTGTCTTGAACGATCTTCTGGTTGCCCCATTCTCTCCGTCTTCTTGTTTCAGTGCTATCAGCAAAACTGAAAGAGAACAAGAAGAACTGGTTTGGTCCCAGTCCTTATGTGGAAGTTACTGTTGATGGTCAGTCCAGGAAAACAGAGAAATGCAACAACACCCACAGTCCCAAATGGAAACAGCCACTCACAGTGTAAGTTAAGGAAGGATGATCGCTGATTGATGTGTGTTCAGAGGAAGGCTTTATTTTGTTGCGATGCATGGATATTATATACGGCGTTTCATCTCAATATGTCACTCTACAAAAACTGTATTACAGTATATGATGTCGTGGGACCTGAGTCCACGTGTGTCTAAAAGCATATTCTTTTTTTTGTACAAAATATAGGGGATTATAACATAAGCTATTTGCTTGCTTATGTCAGCACCCTCAATTGGTTCTCAACACCATTGTTTGCTTTCAGAAAAACACAAAGGTTTTGCTGCTCACACAAGCTACCGTGGCTGGTGGATTGGAGAGTAACAAGTGCTTTTTACTTGCAAAGTGCTAATTTGACGGTGTAGCCTTAACAATGATACAACACCTTTTTGTTGAAGTGCGACCTGCAACAAATATATATTGGCTCAACATACTGTTTATACAAGTAGTTCAATATTACATTATATCCTTGTGACTCTTTTGAATGGTTACCGTGGTTGTGACTATTTAACTAAATAGCATAAATAAACTTTGGCAGAGTATTGATGATGATGACATTTCTATTTGTCGATTGTTTTTGACAGGATTGTGACTCCCTTCAGCAAACTGGTGTTTCGAGTGTGGAGCCACCAAACCCTCAAGTCTGACATCCTGCTCGGCATAGCCAAATTGGACATCAGTGCCACGCTTAAGTCCAACAACATGAAAAGTGAGTGTCTGCTGTAATTGGCTCCCACAGCACCTCCTGGTTGATTTAGTTCAGGGGTGTCAAACTCATATTAGCTCAAGGGCCACATGGAGGAAAATATATTACCAAGCGGGCCGGATCGGTAAAATCATTTTATATAACTTAAAAACAATTGGCGTCAATTATACGCATATTTTAGCTATTTGTGGGTTAGACCTACATTACGGGGCTCAACTGTAATTATATTGTTCCAAAATATAACACGAATGCAAATGGAACACAGCAACACTTTGCCTGTATGAATTCCAGACGTTTTGTAGCTACCCGTTTTGCATATATATTGTTCCTAGAATGCATTGTGTGGCACAGTTAATGAAGTTTGTTAATCCTTGTCATATGTGTGGGCCGGATTAAACCCCTTTGCGGGTCTGATGCTGATGTATGTTTGACACCCCTGATTTAGTTAAAAATGATGCATAGGATTTTATTTGGAATACAGTGTTCCCTCACTTTTCGCGGGCAATAGGTTCAGAGCCCCACAAAATAAATAACTTTCCGTAAAGTAGAGGTTGACTTTTTGCTTCTTCTTTTTTTTTTGGGGGGGGGGGGGGGGGGGGCTCCTCCTATTTTGGGGGTTACGAGCTCTCTGTAATGTTCAGCATCTCCATTGAAATTCCACAATAACGGAACTGCGAAGTAGCAAGGGAACATTGTATATACTGTCACAACTGGCGTCCAGCCTATCTGATGTATACATATTTCTCTGATCACCTTCAACTAGTCTCTGACGTGGTGCAGACCATACAGCTGTGTACAGACCGAGACCACACGGACGTGGTGGGAGACCTGTCTGTCTGCCTGGACGGCATGACAGTTGACCCCGAAATGTTCGCCAAGGCTGAAGTCGACCATCAGAGTGAGTCGGTGGGGTAGTCACCGATAACATGAACGTTTGCTTGGGAAATTGCAAAGGCTGAAACGTTACTGCGACTCTGAAATAAAAAACAAAACAAATTACGGTTTATAGTATGTGGCAGGTTACAAGTTATAATGTATAGAATGTGTAGAGAAGTGCAGTCAATGCTTGCTAAGGAAGATATGTTACATTTTATTATTACATATATTCTGTCCTTATTTCCTTCAAAGCTGTTTGAATTTATTGACAGTCAAATATTCATACCGTGCTCAGATATTATTTTATGTGTTGAAGAGTTATCTTTTAACTGTAAGACATTGCACCCCTTTCCCCCTTCTTTGCATACCGGATAATTATGAGTTGAAATTTCTCAAGTTGCACGATTTTCACATGCTTTTCAGATTAACAAATACATGTGTTTATTTATTTATTTATTTTTATAAGTGTGCATTTATCATGACTTAACATTTTTAAATACTGTATTCATTTCTGGTTGTGAATTATTGAATGTGCATTTGGTCAGCGGGGCATGCACATTTATTTTGACGCAAATATCATGCAGTGTGTACCCCACTTTTCAGCCAGATGGGATAGGCTCCAGTACACCTGCAATCCTAGTGAGAAAAATCAGTTTAAAACATGTATGGATAGTTTTCCATCGCCAATCTTTCCAAAACACACAATCAGGGCTACTTCTTCCGGTTTTCTAGCATTCTAACTGCAATACCCGTCTATGGTTTGCTTTGACATCTTTGCACACAAGATGTGAGAAGCCAAAAGACTACTAACACTAGTCTTCGAGACTCTTTTTGGCCAGTATGTAAATTTATTAGATTTAAGTGGATTGGAAATTCATGTATTTTGTATGTTCATCATCTCATTTTCCATCATACATTTACTTCTCTTCAGATCTATCAAATGGAGAATCCCGTTCTAATGGAGAACAAACACCAAGGTATGGAGAATGCTTCACTCTTTAGTTGTGAGTTCCACACATTAAGTTTCAGTTTCATTTAGACTTTCATTATCCCCTGAACTCATAGACACAGCCGAGACAGTTCCCCTGCTGTGGGCAGCGTTGAGCAACGCTCATCTCCCCGGGGACGAAGGTCAGGGGCCGCCTCTGGTTCTCCCCTGGTGTCAACAGGGAGTGTGCGGCCTTTGCGGCCACCCAGACCTTCCAGACCTCCTCCTCCAACCCCTTGCAGACCCACCTCGTCAGCAGGTCTGTTATTTATCAAATTTTTAGTGGCTTTTTCACTTAACCGTTTTGTATAAATGCCACCGACACTGAACGGGGGCGGATGGTGGTCCCCGTCCGGAACGTTGCCTTCTTTCTCGCTTCATTTGCGGTGTTGCGACTAAGAACCGTGTGGCTTCTCGGGCTCGGCTATCAGACGCCTCTTAATGCAGAGATTTTCTTGGTACAAGGGCTACGAACTTCACCCCCGTTGCACTGCAGTCAACGAGACACCCGTAAATGACTGTCTCCACCATCTGTGGTGTAAAAAAGCTTCACATTGACTAATGTCCGAAAACTGCAATTAATCGTTACCAAAATTTCTCTACACATCTCTACTCATGCCCACTTCAACCTCTGAAACTATCAAAATGATCGCCCCCAATATTTTAGATTTCATGGACAGTAACTTATTTGCTCCCCAAAACGTATAAATACGTTCTACAGTGGGGCAAAAAAGTATTTAGTCAGGCACCAGTTGTGCAAGTTCTCCTACTTACAAAGACGAGAGAGGCCTGTAATTTTCATCATAGGTATACCTCCACTGTGAGAGACAAAATGATTTGAAAAAATCCAGAAAATCACATTGTCTGATTTTTAAGGAATTTATTTGCAAATCATGGTGGAAAATAAGTATTTAGTCACCTACAAAACAAGCAAGATGTCTGACTCTCAGACCTGTTACTTCTTCTGTAAGAGGCTCCTCTTTCCTCAACTCTTTACCTGTATTAATGACACCTATTTGAACTCATTATCAATATAAAAGACACCTGTCCACAACCTGCAACATGCTAAGGAAGAAACAAAAGTTGGCAGAAATGTTTAATGCTTTTTATGCTTAACCCTAATTGCACAGTCTGTCCTTTTTTTGTTTTTTTTTGTTTTTAGTAGGTCAACAATGTACAATGAAAAGGTTCAATAAAATCATGACGCTAGTGCTTTTCTAAATCTACTTTACACTCAAGTAATACTCTTCCATGACAAGCATGCAATATACAGGAGCTAACCAATTGTCAACTACCCAAGCTAACGTATAAGTCTTCATCTTCAGTCAGTGGAATGGAAATAAGTTTCACAAGTTGCCAAAGAAAAAATAATTCATCCTTGATGCAGGATGAAATGAGGTCTCATGACAGAGGCATTCTGATGGCATGCCTGATGTGCTAACATCATGCATTATGGACTAAAGGTATCTGACATGTTCTGTATAATCATGTACTAGCCTGAAATGCCTTTCTCTAAAATTATTAGTCATGTTTGCACTATAAATATTCATACGGAAATGTATTTTTCTTAAACTGCTAAGGCTTTATGGGAGATGAAGCTTTGTGAATACATAATTTGTTCCACTTCCTTGTTGCTTTCATTGTTGCTTCATCATCTATTTTTAAACCTATTTTACTTGGCAGCATTACAATTTGTAATGTGTTGATATCTTGACATAGCAGTTTGATTAATATACAATACATAACTTTTGAGCTTAGTCACAGAACAAATTAACTTTCCCCATTGAAATGAATAGTAATGCCATTAAAAAAAAGTACTGGTAGTTGTCTTCTATTAACCTTGAAACAATGAAAGAGATTGTGAAGAAAGTTTTCTTCAAGCGTAATTACGTTGGGCGAAGCCGAAACGAAAACTGTATTGTTGTATTGTCTTTAAGTGGTGTGGCATAGTGAGTGACTCATTTTGTATTTTGGGGGTTGGGGATCATGTTCAAATTGTATATGCTTGAAATTTTCTTTTTAGTGTCTTACACAGTTGAAGATGCCTTCTGGTATATTGTGATTATCTACAACAGTTTGTTTTTTATGAATATTTTTGTGTGTGCAGTGTGACACTCAAATTACACTTAAACGGTTTAAAAAACAAAACAAAGTTGCATAATTTAGTCAACTGTTTCTACTAAAATTTTGAATTCCAATTTCTTAAACCCAATTAACACTGTCCGACTGTTTCTCTGCTTAGCCTCTTCCAGCAATAGCTCTACTGTGACTGAAAGCAGCAATGGTCAGTCGGGTTCAGAGACACCTGTGCGTACTACTGTCCCAGGGCCCTCAGCAGCCCCAGGGCCCTCAGCAGCCTCAGGGCCCTCAGCAGCCCCAGACTGCAGCCCTTCACTGGGTTCGGACAGGAACACTCCATCTGTAGCATCTACCTCTGGACCTCCAGCAACCAGACAGCCAATGAGCAGCATCAGCTCTGCTGCCTCATCTAGAGTCCCTGCAGCCAACTCTGGACCTTTGCCTCCAGGGTAAGAGCTTCTTTATTGTTGTTTTTGCTTGGTTGTATTTTTAAATACAATATTTATCAGATTTTCTGAATGCAAGTTGCCATTAAAAAAAAGTAAGCAATGTTTATGGGCGGTGTGGTCCTGGTCGTCTCCCATCCGTGAGGCTGTAGGTTCGATCCTCACCCCTGGTGACCATGTCGAAGTGTCCTTGAGGTGAAGATACTGAACCACAATTTGCTCCCAGTGGACCTGGCAGCAGCCGACCACTGGTGTGTGAATGGGTGAATGTGAGACTATGTTAAAGCACTTTAAAAAGCGCTATATAAATAACAGACATATTTAGTGTAAATTAGTCACTCAGAAATGCTTAATCACTTGGAGAAGTTTATTTTAAGAAATTTAATTTGAATCTGGCTAATACAAAGGTGCGGCTTATCCATCAGATTACAAGTGGGCGCACTATAAAGGAAGCGCAAGAGCAACAGGCAGAGCAAAACAAACCAAGTGAGCACAAATACAGTAAGAGAGACAGAACGAGAGCGAGACAATTTGTGCCCTTGTTATGGAGAAGAAAGTCACGGGAACCCGGTGCGGTAACATTAAAACACCTGCGGCTTACAGTCGGGTGCGGCTTATATGTGTAACAAACTCGAGTATTCCCCAAATTTACCTAGCATGGTTTATAGTCAGGTGTGCCTTTATAGTCCAGAAATTACTGTAATCTTACAAATTGAATCCAGCAGGGTGGTGAATATATTGGAGCGAGGCTTTTATTTGTTTGTTTTTAAAGATATGCCTTTTTAGAAAGATAAACAATGTTATGTTGTTTATGTCAAGTGAAATTGGAGTTTAAAATGATTAAAAAATAACAGACTGCTGTTGTGGAGAACTGCAAATGGTTGAAGACTGGGCAAATCTATTAAGGGAGTTACTTCCCGTAACAAACTTGGTGGCACTAAACATTGCGCGGTGAGCATCTTTATTAATACTGTGCATGGACTCGTTCACAAAAGACTAAGATTCCACTCCTTAATTAATGTGAGAGGCTGTTTTATGTGCCCGTGGTGCTGCTGTTGGTCTTAGGAGCTGCCATTATTTGAAGAAATATGCTATCGGTAATTTAGGTATCACCAAGTCAAGTTATTTATTTATATTGCGCTTTCAGCCTTAGCTGTCACAAAGTTCTTTACAGAAACACAACATAAAACAAACCTAGCATAAAAATTCAACAATACAATACAATCACAATAAGCCAACATTTTTTCATTCTCACTACATGCACTTAGATAGAATAGAGAATCAGTCTCCTTTTAGCAGTTGATTAGAGACGTGATCACAACGTGCATGACGTCACACACGTCTGCTACAAGCTAAGTTTGCTACAAGCTAGGTCGTAAACAAGCAACTGCTACGTCCGTGATGAGCACCATATACATAAAAAAGAATGGTCAAATTTTCCAGTCCCATCTAAACTGCTTATCGTCCAAGCGCCGGTCATCAGTATTGGAAGTTCCCTCTTTTATTATTATTTTGTTGTTGTTCTTTACAGTATGTATTACATGATTTTACTATGATTCATATTTAATTTGTACATAATTAAAATGCTTGAATCTGATCTGTATTATTTAATGCTGGGGTCACCAACCTTTTTCCTGTGAGCACAATGTTGACCTCAATAACTACTTGAGTTGCTTGCGGGCCTCTTCTTAAGAAAGCTCACCAGTAAAATTAAACTGTCTATCACAATGATGATTAAATCACTATTAGTAATTATTGTGTAAAATCATTAACTTGATCATTGTTTTCACACAGACTATTAATACATTTTTAATAAAATTTAATTTAAAGTAATTCTAGCATATGTATTAGGGGTGTTAGAAAAAATCGATTCGGCAATATAATCGCGATATTATAGCGCGCAATTCTCAAATCGATTCGATATGCGGCCGAATCGATTTTGAAACATCAATTTTTTTTATGGGACTATTCAACTTAACTCAATACTTAGGGTTAGGATTCACACATTAAGCATAGAAGAATGCTATATTAATGGAACATTAAGCATTAATATTTTATTTTAATGCTGTTCAAATATGAAACAGACTGCAACCTGTTTGTTAAATGCAGTGGCTCAGTTATAAGCCTGAATTTTCAGATAAATAAATAAATTTTCATGCAAATCTTACAGTGTATAAGTATTTTCTAAATTTGAGAAAGAAAGAAAAATTGCAATAATCAAAGATTCGCATCAGGATTAATCCGTATCAAATCGAATTGTGACCTATTAATCGTGATACAAATCGAATTGCCAGGTACTAGGCAATTCACACCCCTAATATGTATTATTTTAAAAGCATATGTATGCAAGTGTTAGCTGATCAGTAGCCAAAAAGTAGCATTTAGATTCAAAAACCTTGGTGACCCCTGATCTAATGTCTTGTTTACCTGTGTTTTTTTCTCAAGGGTGGAGCAGAGGGTCGATCAGAACGGCAGGTTGTATTTTGTTGACCATGTAGAAAAGAGAACGACATGGGAACGTCCAGATCCCTTACCTCAAGGGTACACATTTCTTACTACAATTTTAACCCCATCATTTTCAGAAGTTTTCAGATTTTTTGTTGTTATTAGCGCAAAAACTATTCATAATTCAAACCATTTTTTGCCGTTGCTGCTCAGTAATTGCTTCCAAGTGGCAACAGGTTGTTTGTGGTTAAGGGTCTTCTGCCTTGACCTTTACAATTTCACCATTTAAATTCAGTCCCGCACCAAAAACACCTTAGTTTTGTTCGACAGTTGTGGCTGTAGTTTACCTGGTGTACATAAGTGTTTCGTCCTTTGTCAACTTTATCCTTAGCTGGGAACGTCGTGTTGACCAGATGGGCCGCGTTTACTTTGTCGACCACATTACGCGGACCACCACGTGGCAGCGTCCCACAGTGGAGACTGTGCGCAACTATGAGCAGTGGCAGAACCAGCGCAGGCAGTTGCAGGGTGCCATGCAACAGTTCAACCAGAGGTTTATAATTGGGGTGAGATGTGATACTGAAAAATAAAGATATGGCCTCTTTAATGAATTAGCTTACTTACTTCAAAATGATGTTTGGGGAGGAAAATGGTCCATTGTTGTCAAATGGTTCTTGTTTGTAATGACTATTCTTATGTAGGCACAGGACCAGGGGACAGCCTCACAAAATAAGGAGTATGATCCGCTGGGACCCCTGCCGAATGGATGGGGTAAGATCTCTGTACTCTTGTGTTGCCTAACAAGGACGCAGTAATGGTAAAGTTTTCTTCAGTATAGCGCGAGTACTGTACTCTATATGAGCTTTGAATTACATGTTGCAGGTTTCTGTTGGCACATCTTACAGCTTAGCCATAGACTTAGCCTTTTGTTAGGTAAACACATATTTCTAGAGCATTATTAAACCGAACATGTTCAGGTAAAAATGAAAAATCCAAATACATTACTCCTCATGTTAAATTGGCCTTTTGGGTGAAATTTCAGGATTAACCTAAATTGCACTATAATTTTTACTGGTGAATGTAATTTGACGTTCTCTTCAGCCTTTGAATGCACATGTCTAACAGTACAGTAACTTCATGGTATCAACAAGGAGATGAATGGCAAAATTCACAACACTTTTATTTATTTTTTCTGAGAACTTCCACTTCTATACCTTTCTGTAACTCTTCTGTTCGCTTTGTATCTCTGTTGCAACCTGCTGATGACACGCTAATCTTAGTGGCTTACCTCTGAGAACATACTGTTTGAAACCTAGCAGTGATGAGGTAGTGTTGATCAATTGTTTAAGTGCTGTTGGTCCCATGATGTCAAAATGTGAAGAGCACGATGAATGAGGACTGCTCTAAGTGAACCAGGAATTTTATTGGTCGAATCATGGATCTAACAATTATTGTGTATTTTGCTGTTCAGCTATTTGTTAGTGTATATCAGTTTGTACAATGTGCAGTGCACACAGCGGCAGGAACATTATTAGAACAGTTTAAATGTGCAATGCAGAAATCTTACTAGTGTAATTCTAATTATTTTTGTTGACTTGTATTTTGTGTGTCTTTGTTTAGAGAAGAGAACAGACAGCAATGGAAGAGTGTATTTTGTGCATCATCCTACACGGGCGACACAGTGGGAAGACCCACGTTCACAGGGGTTGGTTTTTGTATCTTTGTTATGCCAGCGCTAACATTTTAGCTGCTATTCCCATTCATTTATTTTCAATTCAAATGTGCCTGTTTAATGATTGCTGTTACTCATGTCATTTGATTGCTGCATTGTCTGTGTGAAACAATCAAAAATACTCACTTGCTTTACTTTATTATTTTAGGTTGCTGAATGATAAGCCACTTCCAGAAGGATGGGAGATGAGGTTTACCGTGGATGGTATTCCCTATTTTGTAGACCACAACAGGAGAACTACCACTTACATTGACCCCCGCACTGGAAAATCCTCACTGTACGTTCTCTGGCAGTTACAAAAATAAAAAAAACAGTGCCTGTTATTGTGAGTTACATGGCTAAGTCCCAAAATATGTAACAAGAGATACCGTCTGCTGTGAAAGCATTTATGTTTTTGGCTGATGAAATGAGCTTGTTTAAAGCCCATGTTTATTACGGTCTAGTAATGGTTGGGGAATGCAATATGTGCGCTTATTCTTTAATCTAGGATTTGTTAGTGATTTTGTGCTGTTTAAATCACATCCTGGAATATTTCCAGGCAGACAAATTTACTTGAGTAAACTCGATGCAGAAAAGTGTTATCCTACAATGTAGTTTGTTCTAGCGTGTTGTTTTTTGTGCGCCTCACTGTACCTCTCTCTTTATAGAACTCGTTCTTATTCTGTTAAGCATGGGGTTTGCATTTTTTTTTAAATTCTTGACAATCACTGAGGAAACACCTCTGATGACTCATGGTCATAACTGCAGTATTGTACACAATGTCACGCAACAGTGACAGTGTACTGGTTCCAGTTTTAGAAAAACAGCAATAGTGAACCGGCATGTGGATGTGTTAATTTAATCACTGCGACATATCGAGAAGTACAAACTTAATTACACCACTTGCACGTATTAAGTTGTACTTATCTTGTTTCTAGTGAAAATGGACCTCAGATCACCTATGTCAGAGATTTCAAAGCCAAAGTACAATACTTCAGATTTTGGTGCCAGGTAAGAATCAGAACAGCACACAAATTATTAGATTACCTGTTTAATCTTTTGCCAAAATAGAACACTCAATAAATATCTGAACAAACCCATTACCTATCATTGCCATATTGTGCATCTTTACAGATACACACTGACATATGCTTGAATTCAGTCATACAGATTATGTATTCACTGATAATATCTCAATACAGTAGTTAACACACAAAAAGACATGAAACCCCAGCTAAATTAATAGTGGTTTGTCCTTTTTTGTAACTAAGGGCTATACAAATAAACTTGACTTGGTCCAAGCATCATACCTCAACAAAGGTTGTGCTAAAATTGTTGCGAATTATCGACTTGTACCTTCAGGAGTTGCCACAGCGATTAATGCACATTTTTTAAAGTTTGTGCTAAGTTAGTGCAAAAATTTAATTTTTAATGTAGTATAAATTAAAGCAAAAAAAAAAAACCCAGGAGAGCTGCTCAATTTTAGCCGCCATAATTTGACGTTTGATATTTTTCTCTTTTTAGCAACTGGCGATGCCTCAACACATCAAGATCAACGTGTCACGGAAAACTCTGTTTGAGGACTCCTTTCAGCAGGTAAGGCGACCCACAGCCAACTAATGGCCGAGAAACCGCCGGGCCGTATTGTTTGTTGTAAAAAGCAATAGTAATGTAAATATACAACAATATATGTAAGTTTGTTAGTGTAATTCTTTACCGATATATGGTACGTGTATTGTATGAAATTATCGTCATAACACCTGTGGACGTCTGTCATGGTTTCAATGTTGCTGCTGTAGCCGCTGGAAACGTAGTGTAAATGTAGCCTAAGCTTGGGTAGAACCAGGAAGCAACAGCCCATCCCAGCCCCGCCTTTATGGAGAAATATGTATTCATACATCTTTTGCCAAAATGTGTCTGCCTTTGACCCTTTTTATTCATGACACGAATATGCATTCTGTCTGTATACAAGTACAACAGATCTATACTGCTGTTGTGCAGCACAATAAATGCACTTATCAATGCAGAAATCTAACATTTTAGATAATGAGCTTCAACGCTCAGGATTTGCGAAGAAGACTGTGGATTATCTTTCCTGGAGAAGAAGGCCTCGACTACGGAGGGGTTGCCAGGCAAGTACAAAACAGACAGAGTGGACACTTGTTGTCAGAGTATTAAAACATTGAGTAAACGGGGCCATATACTCCCACGTGAGTAATTCAGAAAAGGCATGCAAGCAGCACGCATTTGCAGCTCTCAATGTGGGCGTGCCTGTCAAATTTGGTCTTGCGCCCATTCTTCTGTTGACCTAAGCACTTTTCCTCTTCCGCACTCCACAGGCTGCATTAAGTCAGGTTGTTCGCAAACGTCTGGCGAAACAAACCCTGACAAAAGCCAACATTTGCTACATGTGCAAACACTCACAAGCATTCACCAATCAGTGAGATACAGGTTTTGGACTTCACCAAATCACGCCTCTGCGGCGGTTGTGCATGAATATATAGTTCACGCATGACGGGTGTATCAGAAGTCCGGATGGGAGAATGGCCGCATCTTTAAAGTGTGCAAGCCGGGCACATAAAAAATGGACTTGACTTAAACGCCCCAATATGAATAAACTTGTGTACTGGGATGCGCTTAACTTGATAAGGAGTTTACCAAAAAATCTTAACTCTGTTTGGTCAATTAAAACAATTATTGTCTCAAATTCAATCCAAACCGTGCATGTGCTTGTTGTTGTTTTCAAACTGGCAATTAACAGCATTTTTTTCCTTTAACTTTAAGATGTATTTACATCACTCCAAGTAGAATCTGATTCTTTTTTTCATGTGTCCAACATCTCTTCCAGGGAATGGTTCTTCCTGTTGTCCCATGAAGTGTTGAACCCCATGTACTGCCTTTTTGAATATGCTGGAAAAGAAAACTACTGTCTTCAAATAAATCCCGCCTCCTACATAAATCCTGATCACCTTAAGTATTTCAAGTTCATTGGCCGCTTCATTGCCATGGTGAGTCCATTCTCTTATATTAGCCAGTATGCCCAGCAAAGATGTCAGAAAAATCCCAATATTCTTCTAATCCTTTTTCAGGCGCTTTTTCACAGCAAGTTCATAGACACGGGTTTCTCATTACCATTTTACAAGCGCATCTTGAACAAGCCTTTGGCCCTCAAAGACCTAGAGTCAGTTGACCCGGAGTTTTACAACTCCCTCATTTGGATCAAGTAAGTTCTGAGCACTCATTGTTTCTTGGTGATGCTGTCTGTTAATATTTACGTGGACAGTAATTTGCTATATTACGGCTCATCGTTTGCAACCCCACTGTTTGCACATTTTTAAGTGAACATTTTTAAAGTATACCAATGTACTTTAATGCTTTTGCATATGGGAAGGAAGAGCCACAGTCACTGATGCACTTTTCAGCTGTTTATTGAACGCTAGAAGAACCGTGACACACAAACACAATGAGCACACTCACCCAGGCGCTGCTGTCAGCTGCAGCTCACACCGACACTCACAGCTTTTGTACACTTCAGACACCGCACTATAAAGCCCTGCCTCTTAAAGGCACATGTGTCTTACACAAATGCATTACAATATGTACAGTACAGAAGCAAGAGTATATCTTCCGTGTTAAACAAGGTTTCACAGTAGTTTGATCAAGTACCACAAATTTCTTGTTCTATGTTGTGTTTGTCCTTACTGCCCCACAGGGACAACAACATCGAAGAGTGTGGCTTGGAAATGTTCTTTTGTGTTGACAAGGAAATCTTAGGGGAAATCACTACGCACGACCTGAAACCAGGCGGAGGAGAGATCCAAGTTACGGAGGAGAACAAGGAAGAGTACATCAGGTGGGCGTTGATGGATTCTGTTTTGGAATTCTGCCATCTGATTTAGTACCAGATCTGTAACAGAGGCTGGGAACCGATTTAAAGGGAACGCAGGACAGTGGTGTCAAGTTTCACGTTTGAAACACATTTTACCCCTCCTGTTGTGTCAAATGCAATGTTTCTGTCCGGACATATTAAGCATTTTGAAGCATTCCTATGTGTCTTAATAAAGGGCCTACGACATTGTTCAGTTAAAATGAATCAGGATACACAAGAATAGAACAGTAAACATAAATATTTCTAACACCTCGGTTCAAATCACTCTGTTCTGTGTGGTGTGCAGGTTGGTAGCAGAGTGGAGGCTGTCGAGAGGAGTGGAAGAGCAGACCCAAGCATTTTTTGAGGGTTTCAATGAGGTCCTCCCACAGCAGTACCTGCAGTATTTTGATGCCAAAGAGTTAGAAGTATGGGCACCCTACATGAATCTGAACTATTTGCATAATACAATTGTATTGGAATTTTAAAAATAAGTAAAATATTGGGAACTGTAATATTAAAAAGAAAAAAAATGCCTAAATGCTGCCAATATAATAGATATTGGTTCGGTCGTTGTATCATACTTTTTCATGAATTAAATACAGCCTCAAGAAAGAAAGTATTTACATACTGCATTTTGTTGTGCTCGCAGGTGATGCTTTGTGGCATGCAGGAGATTGACCTCGCCGATTGGCAAAGAAATACCATCTACAGACACTATGCTCGCGGCAGCAAGCAGATCATGTGGTTCTGGCAGGTCAGCATCAAAACTAGGAAGAGGTTCTGATCTTTTTTTGCTGTGTTTGAGTGTGCCTTGTACTGGAAATGCTAGGAAGATGAAATTGATATACACACGGCAGCGTATTCACATATTTTATATGTTCCGCTTGTGCTTTGTCGTATTCATAACCATTATCTGAATCTAATGAGAACAAAGTCAAAGGCTCTATCAAATACTCACTGCTTTTACAAATATGTTATTATTCAGTTATTCATTAACAAGTTCATAATGGTGGTTTTAGGGCGATGTTGAATAAAGCTGCACTACTACAGTCTACTAAGACCCCTCAAATATTATCAATAAGCTTTTTGTGAAATGAGTCTCTGATGTTGATCAAAGATGAGCATTTATGAAAGCAGAATATTTTGCATTGGATCTCACGAAACTGTACAAATGTACCTAATGTTATGACCGGTGAAATAATTACTGTGATGTTTTCCCTGCAGTTCATAAAAGAAATGGACAATGAGAAGAGAATGAGGCTGCTTCAGTTTGTCACTGGTACCTGTCGTCTGCCTGTTGGAGGTTTTGCTGACCTCATGGGTAATATATTTATACTGAACTTTGGGCAGTTGGGCAGAGATGAGCTTTCCACAAGTGGGGTGCCTTTGCCAACATCGGCTTAATTAGACAGGTCTGACCTTTTGATAGAGAGTCTAGCAAAATAGTTGTATCATCTTTTAAGTGAAATTCTGAAGGTTTCAGTTGAACCTGTGGAGGTAATTTGCATTTCTTAAATAACCACACAGATACATTTTTGAATGCCCTGATAAAATACCTCTTTCTGCCACATGCTTCACTTTATAGGAAGCAACGGTCCCCAGAAGTTCTGCATTGAGAAGGTGGGAAAGGAAAATTGGCTTCCCAGAAGCCACACCTGGTGAGTTCATTGGTTCAAAACGCTGAAGTTGTTGTTTGAGGAGAGACGATACTGAGGGGTTAGAG
The DNA here is from genome assembly GCF_054856555.1 of Leptonotus elevatus. Lineage (NCBI taxonomy): Eukaryota > Metazoa > Chordata > Actinopteri > Syngnathiformes > Syngnathidae > Leptonotus > Leptonotus elevatus. Next base: position 24,661,121 of record NC_141240.1, read on the forward strand.
TAGAAAATACAAAAGAGCTGAAAAATCTGACGTCATAGATGCTTTTTTTTCACAGTTTGAAACAGTTCCAATGTTCCAAATGATAGACTTTATACACATTTCTTGTCTTGATAAACATAGCTCCTTTTAGCCTGTCTCATAAAAGTGAGCAACTGTTTGAGCAAATTTGGTACTCGGGAAGAGAAATATACATGGTTTATTGAGGAAAAACTACATCCAAACTTGTTTTTTTTAATGTTACACTGATTGTATTAAAGCAAGGGTTAGCCAACCAACATTTTTTGCCCGCCAAATTTGATGAGCACCTGTTGTGTTAATTATTTTGACATTTAATGTTATGAGGACGTCACAACATTTTTTGATCCACTGCACACGCTCATCCTCTTTTTCTAATCAGTTAATTACTTGTATAATTTAAAATGGACAAAAAAATGACCCCAATATTTTGACATGAACAAATATTCTAAATGTCATACATAAACATTTATTAAATGCTTTACTTTAATGCATGCAGTTATGTTTATTGCTCAAACACAACCTGTGTTACCTTTAATGTGACCATCTGCTGTCAGTCAGCTAAAGCATAATCTGCAGTCAAAATTAATAGTGTGATTAATAGGGGTGTTAGAAAAAATCGATTCGGCAATATTACAGTGCGCAATTCTCGAATCGATTAGATATGTGGCCGAATCGATTTTTAAACATCAATTTTTTATGGGAATATTCAACAAAACGTCTTACTTAGGGTTAGGATTCACACATTAAGCATGGAAGAATGTTATATTAATGGAACATTAAGCATTAATATTTTATTTCAGTGCTCTTCAAACATGAAACAGACTGCAACCTGTTTGCTAAATGCAGTGGCTCAGTTATAAGCCTGAATTTTCAGATAAATACATTTTCATACAAATCTTACAGTGTGCATGTACAAGTTTACTGATTAGTATTTTCTAATTTTGAGAGAGAGAAAAATCGCAGTAATCAATTTATAGATTTGTATCAGGATTAATCGAATCGTGACCTATGAATCGTGATACGAATTGAATCGCCAGGTACTAGGCAATTCACACTCCTAGTGATTAATATGCGTTAATACATGATTAATGCGATCATTTTTGTGATTAATTAATTAGTTAATGCTTTAACTTTGACAGCACTAATAATAAATAACTAATGGTTGCAAGTGACGGCCTGTCAACGCGGTGATGTCACATCGGTTCCAACATGGCAACGCACATTAGAATTAGCCAGGGGAATTCTTTTTACAAATCCAAGACTAGACACAAGTATGGGAACAAAATTATCATCTATACTTATATAGTGCAGTATATGTTATCAAACTTTACATTATTGCTCTGTTTCCCCATCAATACCTTGAAATGAGCCACCAGAGGTATAATTTTTTGGGGTGATCTTATTCTTTGTTATTCACAGAAAAACTCACGTATTATTGGTTTTTGTGCCAGTTTTTATGGCATCTTCGTGTCAAGTAACTAGTACTAGTAACTCGTATTCAAGAAACGCATCTTATTTCTTCTCTCTGCTGTACTTTGCAGTTTCAACAGATTGGACTTGCCACCGTACAAGAGCTACGAGCAACTGAAGGAGAAGCTAATGTTTGCCATTGAAGAGACAGAAGGCTTTGGACAGGAGTGACGTTTTGAACGGGCTTTGGCGCCGAAGCGCCAGGTAGTGGGAATGAGGTCGCCGGGTTGAAATTGGGGAGCCTTTCGTTCATATTGGTCAGCGGGATTCCACGCCTGGTGCTTGCAATTTTATTGCATCCATCTCCAAAGGAAAAGCTTTTAATTGGTAATCTGTTACAACCAAATTCACCCAAATTGATTTTGGACTTCAGAATGAGCATGAGAGTGTTTTCCATCCCTTCTTCTGACCATTTTAAAGTCAACAGCACTGTCGGCACAGCGTCACCGGGAGGCGGTGTTGGAATCTTGTTTAGTCGCTTGTTAGTCAAACTAGTCACTGCTGTGTTAAGTTTTCTGGGTTACCAAAATTAAGCAGATTGTATTGTTGGCTCCTAATATCCACCATAATGATTGTCGCTCTTCTCACCTGCATCTCTCTCTAACTAGAATTTTATTAGCTTTGGCTCATGCCTTTAAATAACAAAAGCAAAATGGGGATGCTGCACAACAAAGCAATCCACAGTGCTTATCACACTCATTTGGGAGACAACCCGTGAGAAGGCAGCCCTTGAATGGCTCCATGATTGTGACCATAGTTCGCAGTATTTTTCTTGTTCGAGGTTTACTGCAATCGCAGTGTTGAAAAAGAGTCCTAGTTTTATAGGACCACAGTTTAGACTGTAATTTTGTGACTGGGGAAAAAGGTCTTCATTGTTATCATTTTGTCCCGATTTCCGGTATTGCTTTTTGTCAAATACTTGACCCCAATGGCGCGTCCTTCAGGGAATGACAAGTATTCTGAGAAGGAGAATCACCAAAATTAATCTCAAGCCAAATTTAGTTATTTTGTTGCATTTTGCTCACTTAAATACTTCCTGCTTTAAAATAGGCTACGAAAATGGGTGAAAAAAATCATTTAAAGCCCTCCAAATACCTAGCTACAGAGTTAATAATAGTGTTTTGTTTTTCACTTTATTTTTGTGAACTTTACAGGAAATTAGTTTGAAATAAAAAGCAGTGTTTGTCTTCGTTTTTGAAGATGTGTTCTTTATTTCACACTAAATAACTGTTTGTGATTTGACATTAAAAAAAATCTTAAGAGTGTTTTTGAAAATGTGTTAACTACAAAGAGTGAGAGATAATAGAATAGGAACAAAAAACATATTTTGTTGTCGTTTTGTTTGGGGTCAATTATTTAATTTCTAACAATATCGAGAATTAGTAAATACAGTGGATATAGTCTGCACAGCCCTTTTCAAATGCCATGTTTGTGATATTACATTTTTTTTAAATGCGACCATGATAGATTTTTCACCATCAACGTGACCTGCAATCTGTACACCTCAATTGGAAAAAAATAAAATGTTTTCAAGAAGGAAAAGTAAATAAAATTAAATGAGAAATTGTGGTTAATGTAGTTCACCCTCTTCTAATTGGAATGTGGCTGTGTTTGTGAATGATGAACCGTTCACATATATTAAATGACACAATTTTTTGTACATTGAGTTGTACAAGTTGTAGGTCATATTAATGGTGGAAAACGTTTCGAAAAGATTATCCCAAAAATCTGACATTTGAGAAGGTGTGTGGACTTTTTTGGGTTTCATTGTAGATAATCATAACACACCCCTCTGCCTATTTTACTTGCAGTCGTTAGGATTACTTGCAGGTGTTAAGATTCCTGCATGTAAAATTCAATCTTCTGTAAATAACAAATGTTTTTTTTCTTTTGTAATTAAAAAATAAGAGGTTTATGGTATCACTATATTTTCTTTCCCCTTTCTAATTTCTCATGTATGTGAAGTATGTGGGGAAAAAAACAATAAAATGGTCACTTTAAAAAAAAAAAAATGCAATCAATCGTGTGTCTTGTACAGTAAATCTGTCATCATAATCTCAGCATATGTCCGTAAAGTCATAAAGATTTTTTTGTTTTGGAAACATTTTCAGCGAAAGTGAATGGAATTTCATTGGAAACGTGTGGCATTCTCTATTTTTAATTTAATTTATGACTTTTTTTTAAATGTATTTAACTTGAATCTGAGAGATGAAACATTAATGCACTGATTTCCCTCCACCAACCAAATATTCTTTATAGCAAATGTAAATCACATATTCCCATGGCAACTTTGAAAAATTAAGTTCCCCTCAAAGAAGTCTTAACGTCAGCCTAACCAAAGGGTGTTGGTTTACAAACTCAAAAACAGCTGGGGGGCTGCAGGGGTCGAGAATAATTCCTGAAAGAACCAAAAAAAAACTTTTGCACGAATGCACACATTACTTAGAAGTATTTATAATTTTATTTGTAATAATGTTTTAATGTAAAACAAATATTCATTGGGCATCCAGTTAAGCATGCCTCATTGGTTTTTAAAATCCCCAAATAGAGCATAGGAGGAAATCGGTTTTGGAGTGGCTCTAGATATCTATTGTGATGCATCCCCTTCAAGCCCCTCAACTTCGATGGCGGCCATGGCCGACGCAGCTTGACCGCCTTCGTCTGTTGAGTCCCGCTCTCCTTCATCCGCGTCTGTTCCCGCCTCGTCTTGGTTGTCTTCTTCACTCGTGTCATGTCTGCCGGTCGTTAACCTCCCCGCCTGCCTGGTAAGCCGTCCGCAGAAACTTCTCTCGGCTCGCTCGTCCCCTCTGTCCCGCTCCATGTCTTCCTCCGCGGTCTCGCCGTCGTGTGTCTTGCCGTTCCCCGCTCCTGAACATTTGTGGTCTCTGTAGTAACTCTGTCTGGAGAAGCCTTTGTTGCAGGCGGAGCAGCGGAAGCGATAATTGTCCGTGTGCGACTGCTGGTGCTCGAGCATGTGAGCCCTGCGACTGAACGCCTTCTGACAGAACAGGCACTTGAAGGGCTTGATGCCTGGAGGTAAGCGACATCAGTGGAGACATCATGAGTGTTGCCAGCAGATTATATTGTGGGACAAAGAAAGATGGATATATTTACTTGATCTTATTGTCCACCATTTTACAGTTTGGACCTAACAAGAACATTTAAAGTAGTCATATCTTGCCTTGAGAGTTTAATTTGTTGTGGCCAAGCTTGTAATTGACTTCTATAGCAAATCAATGTTCCCATTGATATGAATAGAAACTCCATTCCAGCCCCCCCGTAAAACTACTATGACCTGGAAAATGGATGCCAATTTTGGATCAGATTGAACTCCAAGAGCTTGCGTGTGTGCGACCGTCCGTGAAGGCCTTTTTACACTGCGTCTAGCGGCGAGCAGCGTGCTGTTGATGAACCCATTCGTTGTGTATGTGCTGCAAAAGCGTGACGATAGAACATGTCGCGGCGTTCAGGGTGGGAGTTTTAGTTTGTACTGTTTTTATGTCAAAATCATGTGTGTTGATGCATTTGGCGAATAAAAGTGATTCTTATTCTGAGTTTGCTGTTACGGTGCCATGCCTTGAATTTTGAAATAAAAAATTAGAATCACTGTGATGTCAGACGGCGCATTCAATAGGAGAGGTGTTGACGGAGTGATTTCAGAGTGTAATAGACCACCCGGCGGTAATGTGGTAGGCCGCTTGCACACCCATCTTACACGTCATTCCGTTGTCGCGGCACACATACGATGAATCGGGTCATCAGTGGTGCGCTGCGCCCTGTTAAGTGCAGTGTGAAAAGGCCTTTTACTCCCCCATATTGTACACACACTCATGGACGACAACGAGACGCTCTAAAGCAGCCATGCCTCTGGACTGCGAGTGAAGTCACGCTTGCTTGGGTGCCCAAGTGTGTCACAAGGCAACATTTTAGCCATGGCCAAAATCTCAGCAAATCTGAAATGGTGAAAAACAGTATAGCGTTATATTAGGACAAAGATTACTGACCTGAATGTGAGAGAATGTGTGCCTTTAGCTTGTCCGGTCTGTTGAATTCTTTAGTGCAACCTACATGAGTCCTAATTGAAAGAGAAGCAACATGAAGGCAGTGGGGGGGAAACAATCAATATATATATTTTATTGACTTTTGCCCTTACCTGAAAGGACACTTGTATTTTTTGAAGGGTTCATGGATGAGCATGTGGCGCTTGACTTTGTCCTTTCTGTTGAAAGTGGCTTCACACATGGAACATTTGTATGGCTTCTCCCCTGGAAAATGGAGTAGCATTTAACTTTTCCTTAAAAACTGAGTCGCGTGTTAGCCAATAGTTTTGCCATTCAAGCTGTAGCTGACCAATGCTCTGCTGTTTTTCCAATTGGCTTTAAAAGGGCAGTTATGAATTCTCTCCTGCACAAACATGATCGTGATTAGTAGTAAATCAGTCCGTCCTAGGAAATCTTACACACCTGAGTGAATTCTCGTGTGCAGTTTGAGGTAGTGCTCTGTCTTGAAGACCTTCTTGCAGATGTGACACTTGAACCTCCCTCCAACGCCATGAGTGGGCAGATGGCGTCTGAAGTACCTTTCGCACGGGAACACCTGAGGAGCGCAGCGCACACACGGTCAACAAGCTTTCAGTTAATTCCTCGCTAACTTTTCTTTCTACCGCCTCCAGCGAGGAGCATTCTCTTGTCAGCAAATATCGGATTTTTCTGTTTTATCTATTTTTTTCTTTCCAATACCCTTTTGGATCAATGTTGAAATGATTAGCACGCAGCAGGACTTTATCTTTAAACTCCACAGAAAGATTCAACTTTACAGATGCCATGATACCTTTTGGCAATGTGGGCATGGAAAGTTGTGTGAGGCGGTCAGTAGGTGTTGTTCAAGGGCTTCTTGGGTAGAATATCTGCTTTGACATTTCACACACCTGAAGACAAGAGCAAAAAACAAAAACTCAGAGAGGCTGACCCCCGTCGAGGCCTAAAATGTTTTTCACCTGTGAAACAGTGAAACCAATCATTAATTCTAGGATATAAATTGTTTAAAGGAGATAGTGTTACAACCATGTTTACATAATGCAGGGGTCTGCAACCTGCGGCTCTGGAGCCACATGTGGCTCTTTAGTCCTCCTCCTGTGCTCCCTCTGGATCTTAATTAGAAATGTATAAAATATTCTTCAAATGAACTAATGATTTATATTTTTTTATGAATAATTAAATATTCCCCAAAAAATGTCAGTCCAAATTTTTAAGTTGTCAGAAAAAGATGGTCCAAAAAAACCGAAAAGGAGAAATTTACCATAAAATGTCCATGAAATTGCCAAAAATGTCAGAGAATTAAAAAAAAATTTAAAGGCAGAAAATAAATGTTCAAAAAGTAACTAAAATGTCCAGAAACAAAAGAAGAAATCCTGAAAATTACCATAAAATGTCCACAAAATTGCCAAAAATGTCAGAAATTTGCTAGCAAAAAAGGCAGAAAAAATGTTTAAAAAAGGACGAAGAGGCAGAAAATGAACATGTGTCCATGAAATTGCCAAACATGTCAGAGATTTAACAGAAAAGCAGAAAAGTAAAAAATGTATGAAAAACGAAGTATGACAAATTACACACACACAGAAATCCAAAAACTAAATAAAATGAATGTCAAAGTATTGGATGCTGCATATTTTTGTATTGTGTTGCAGCTCTTGGGTCCTCAGTACAATAGACTAACACGAACATAAATTTTATTCATTACAATCTTCAAATGTATTTAATTTTTGGGTATTTGGCCTTAAATGGCTTATTTGACAGCAAAGGCTGCTGACCTGTGACATAATGAAACCCCCACTTGGAAGAATATTTTCCAATAATAAAATATAAACGTTTAGGTTGATATATGAGATATTGTAGTCGGACAAATCCACGTGTATCAAAACAACCTCCTATTTGTGTGGAGACACACAATGACTTTCATACGAGTACACCAACCTATAGAATGTGGTTTCCTTGCGCGTGCTCTGCTGTGGGCAGAAGCAGTGGGAGTACTGGTGGACTCCCAGTTCAAACAGCGAGGGGAACACCTTGCTGCAGAGGTGACAGCGATAGGTCAGCTGCTCCTGGTGAGTCCTGATGTGCTCCAGGAACTGATCCAGTTTCTGGAAGGTCTGGGAGCACGACTTGAGCACACACTTGTAAACCTAACAGAGGAAGCGGCACCATTTATTTATTCATCTGGACATGTGAAGAAAAATGAGCTCACCTGCTCCCCCTTGTGTTGGGTCATGTGCGATTTGAGCTGGAAGTAGGTCTTGAACTTTCTTGAGCAGAACTGGCACTGGTAGGAGCTGTCGACCACCACGACCTGTTGAGTCTGAGCTGGACCCTCTTGGTTTTGAGTCTGAGCGGGCACAGGCTCGCCACAAGTGCCCTCCACATCAGCTTGGGCCTCTGGCACACTTTGCTCCGCTTCCCCTGATGTTTCGGTGGCCAAACCTGTCGTTTATGAGCGTTACTGACGACTAGCGGCAGCAAGTAGTGAAGTTTAAAATAAAATACTTTGTGTTATCCAGATTGTTTACTTTCTACTCCACGCTTACTAGTTCACACAGTAGAGTGAAGATGATTTTCTCTTGCTGTAGTTCTGGATGACATTCTTGTTGACGTTGTGATCTGTTACGTTGCAATACAAGTGACTTTGAACGTACCCATTGGGGCTGAGTCATCCTCCTGCATTGCCTGGTGCTGGGGGTCCGCCTCTTCCTGTTCACACTGCTGCTGCTGATCCCCGCTGACGACCTCCTCGTTGGCTGATACCGTCACATTTACGGTGATTGGTAGCCTTGACACCGTGCTGGCCACGCCCATAGGCCACACCTTAATGACAGGAGACGGCTGGTATCTCTACGTAGCTCGTGTTTGATTGCATTACTTTCATACCTCATAGCAATGAGTAACATGAGAAATATTTCGAGTGCAGTATGTTGCAGTGCACTACTACACATTGTAGGAGAGTACTGACAAATGAGAACCTTGTGTGTCTGCATGTGCTTCTTCACATTGGACTTTTGGGCAAAGGCTCGACCGCACACGATACACTGAAATGGTTTCTCTCCTGTATGACTGCAAAGCAAAACAAAATTATGCAAAGTTGTGAGGGAGTGAGTATTTTCTGTAATGATCTTTAGATGAGGACCTCACCTCCTAATGTGCTGCTGAAGATCAAAATTTTTAGAGAATATTTTGTCACAAAAGTTACACTTCAGCTTTGGTCCTTTGGACTTCAGCGACTCTGAGGGAAATCAAATCAATCAAAAACAAAGCGAAAAATGCGCAACAAGTTAACTACAAAAATAGAAATTAGAACCCGAATACACACCTAAGACTCCATCTGAGCTTTTTTTGCTACTTTGCGGTTGTTTTGGGCCACCGAGTTTTTCAAACTCGCCCAACTCTGTTGTGTTGCTGGTGACGCTGCACGTCTTGGTTTTGATGCCCAGCTTTCCGGGACTGTAAACGGGAGGCGTGGTGAACGACTGGCTCTCCACACATTGGCTGGGCGCCTATGTGATACAACAGCGTCATCATAACAAATCATACCCGCAAAGTCTGATATTATACTTGGTTTGTACAACACAGGAATATTACATGAGAGTAACATGATCTAAAACCCACAACTACGCCACTGAACAACCTTTGGATTATTAATTATACTGTATTTCAATTGGAATATACAGTAAGTGCTCAATCTAGTGACAAAATATATGGATTACATTTTCGTTAGCCCTACACGCTGAGGACAAAATATGTCTTCAATATATAGTATATTTAAAGGAGACAATCCTAGCAGTATTAATTTAATGCCATGCTCACTATTGTGGTTATGGCTTGCATTGGTGCTGTTACACAAAATGTATACATTCCAATTTACACATTTCTACAGTAAACACCAGCATATTCAGTTGACTATTCAAACATTTATCTATTCAGATTTTTTTTCTATGGAACCGGCTATTTGATGAAAAACTCATAATAGTTTTTGTGTTCTTTCTGAATCATCCTAAGATTCCACAAACCTACAGTAACTCTATTAGGAAAGGAGTACACTGGTGCCAAGAAATTATGTTGAAATGATACATCTCGACTGAAAGACAAGCTTTGTAAGTCAGGGGAGAAGATAAGGGTAGGCCAGGTTAGCGAAAAAAGTTATGACCTCACCAATTGTTAATTTAAAAAATAGTTACTTTTAATTCATTCACTTCCAGCCATTTTCACTGAAGCAATCCCCTTCGCTCCCAGCTGGTTTACTTGATTTTGACTGATTTTGCAAGGCCCACAGAATATTCTGTTCTAATGCTATAAAAACATGGAACCTACCAAAAAGAAAGATTAGTCTCTTGTTTCACCAGGATTTTTTTTTTTATCTACCTAGGTTTCCGTTTTGCAGCAATTAACATTAGAATATAGCTAAGTTTCATCATTATTCACAAATCTATTTAGAATTCTGAATAAAAAAAAATTTCAACATGGTCCTGGTTCATTTCCTATGCTCTGCTGCCACCTGCTGGCCGCTTGTGTAAAAACTACCATTTCTTCAACTGTTCTTTGCAGTTGAGAGGCTGCATCAAAGCCTTCTGTATGCTCGAGCATAAACAACGTCCAAATACGTCGTTGGGACAATTTAAACGGTTAAAGTAGAACGTGTTTATACGTTTTTGTGAGCAAATGAGTTAAGGATAATGTCAGATCAGTTTGAAATGATACCTGCTTTGGGAGCATGGTTTGTGGTATATTTATGTCTTAAACTATTAATATAGGCAATTGTAAACATTTTTGGGAAGGTGGCATTAATTACTTGAGTATGTTTTTGCTAATCAAGGCCTAACTGTACCTAATATTGTAAGTGTAGTGCTGCGCACATGAACACACCGAACACTTTTCGCCATTGTTCTCCACTCACTTGTATGGGATGGAATGGATGCAGACCCAGCGTGTGAATCTCTGCATTACCACCACCGACCATGTGGGGCAGCGTGCTGTAGACCTGAACTACCGAGTTGCCGTGGCTGGCGGGGACGTGCGAGGAGGCGAGAAGCTGCTGGCCGGGTTGTCCTGCTGGCAGCGGGTGGGCCGGCGTTTGGCTCTGAGGAAGCGTGTGAGTGGGCTGCTGTTGGTGATGATGATGATGGTGGTGGTGGTGCTGAAGATATGATACACCAGTTGTATGCATGCTTGGGTTACTCTGGAAGACAAGCAATGAAGCGAAACCGTTTCAGATGAGTAAAATGGGACGTAAATTGACTAGAAGTGTCGCGTTACCTGTACTGGTGTCTGCATGGCTGTCATTGGTTGGTCAATGGAGGTGAAAGCTGAGATGGCAGACATTAGAATGTCATCACTGACCAGCACGTTGCCTTGGACCAGCGTGTGTGTTAGAGGGGAGGGCGGGACTGTGATGTAGGTGGACACCTGCAAGATAAACAGAACATATGATAAGAGTCCAGAAATACCTCCACCAGGGAAACTTTCATCACCCAACATGAAGCAGCATTATGTTTCTGTGCTTCTTAACAGCGGAATAAACTTCTCGGATAACTGAGATCTGTTGTTGGTACATTTCAATCTGGCGTTTTTAGAATAAAATATGTAATTCTGTCCAAATAGTCATACTCACATTACATAAAAACAATAGTTGGACTTCTGCATTACTTAAACCAGATCTGATTTTCTCTTCTTTGATTCACACAGTCTTCTCACCTGCCTGTTGGCATTGGTTTGAGGTCCAGAAGCGATGGAGGGAACCTGTGCGTAGACATTGGTGGAGGCCAAGGACACAGTGGACAGGGAAGGCGCAGTTGACTGGCACTGCTCCCGTTTGTGTGCCATGAAGGCTGGCAGGGAATTAAACTGCTTCTTACACTTCCCGCACAAGAATACATCTTCGTCATCTGTGGGAGGAAACAAACGCAATTGTATATACAACTATCCAGTTTCATTAGTGCTGGTTAGAGTAACAGAGGAGCTGGAGTCCAAGACACATTATTTGAAGTAAAGATATAGTTCAAAGTAAAATTTTATAGGAACAATGTGCTACACGGGTTGGGAATCAGTAATCGAAAGAAGGCAAATTCATTGAAACGCAGAGGGGCTAGTTCGCCATTCACTAACCCATAGACTGGATAGCTGGTGTCCCGGAGACGTTTTGGCTGTTGGGGTCAGGAACACCTCCTTGACCGTCCAGCAATGATTGGACTGCCAGTACTGTCTGATTGTCCATGCCTGGGGAGGAAAGTCAAGATGGGTTGTTTGATTGCATGCATTGGTGCATCATTTAAAAAAAAAAATATTGTCAATGACAATCTTCTTCACTACCAGGCATGACCTGTCATTTTAAGTAAATATCCTCAGCTGTATTTATTTGTATGTATGCCTTCAAACTATAATACGATGACTCCATGGACACAATCTCCACGAGGAACTAACTAGCCCTAAAGAACTGTACGTAATGTATCATTTATTGCTCAAAATATTAAGTGGAAGCATCTCATCCAGCATTCAATTTGCGCATTAACTATCGTTTATTATTTTTACATTCGATTGTACGTGGTGTCGTGACAAAAAAACCTAGCCAAATATTACTTAGTGCTGGGATTAATGCATTATAAAAATGTGCCGACAAATCACATTGACTTAAAATGCACAGCCGAGTCATTTAGGTTATTACATATACATTATTCTTACCTTCAAGTACCTCAAATATAGCCTGCGCCATCTTGCAGTTCTTCGACTGGACGATCGGCATTTGACTAGTAGAGTCTGCTGGAATTAGTACGCTCCCACAGCTGTCAATGTGCCGCAAAACGTTTAAAACTAATGTTAGGAACAAGCATGTGCTTTTTGACACGTAAATTTAAATTAACTAAGTGATATCGGAAATATTGTAACAGAAATGCATCCATTTATTTATTTGATTTACGAAAATAATTTTAGACATGTCGTGCATAAAAATAAACATCCGTTCATGTCCGTTACGATAGTCAAATCAAATCTTTATAATGTGTCAAATGTATGCCAATGGGTAACATTTAAATACATCTTTGTATCGACAAATCTGCAGTTGATAAAATGACTGACACCAAAATTCACCAATCAGAGAGCACTTGACCCTCCTCGCGGAAAATTCAGTTTCTCGACCAATGAGAAGCCCCAAACTGACACACGTGTCGGTTTCGCGGCAAAAAAGATTTCGCGCGAAAAGTGTCCCATCCTTGTTTGGATCTAGATCAGCTGGGACAATAACAACAATTACGGACGACAACAGGGCCGCGAAGACGCTTTTAGGAATGGATCGCACCCGCTGTGAGCTTCATGTGGACTAGCCGATGCCGATTTGGCGGGTCCGCTAATTTACGGGACGTTTTAATTTATTTTCTTTTTAATCTGCATTTTAGTCGGACAGCTTCCTGCATGCCACAACAAACCGAGGGGGGTTGGGGCTAATAACACCGCTAGCATGCTAATATGACTTATTGTATGTTTTCATATAGGACGTCATTTATTAATATCCCACTCAACGTACACTTAAGATCGTCCTGACATCGCGGAAGGCTTTTGGTTAAGGAGAAGGCAACTGTCTCATTAGTGCTCTCGAGCCTTCCTGGAAAATTGTTGCAAAGTTTTACGCGTCATCTCATTCAACTTGCTGCCGTGTGCGGCGTTGTACTATTGTTCTCAAAACGTAAACGGCGACTTTGTCCTCGTGTTTGTGCACTTTCGTGTCGTCCCTACAAGCTACAAGCGGCTAGCTCCTCGTTAGCATGCTTGCTGACGGGGCCTGGTCTCGTGCTGACAACCACAGGTGAAAACAAAAGGTTAGCATGCTAGCTCGCTATCCATTTGCTCTTTTTACTACTGTCTCGACCTCTTTGTGCGCTTAAACGCCACCTCGGGCTTCCCGAGCTGGTACGTATTTGGCATTATTATTTTCTAAATACATTTGCTAGAACGTCGCGTTTTGCGGTTTCATTCGAAGTAGGATTGCAATTTGGGTGTCGTACACTCATGAGGAACTTCTCCAAAAAGTGTCCTCAAGTTGCTCAAGGACACTTGAAGGCAAACGATCACGTGGCCTCTTATTCACAGATAAGAGGACCTTTTAAGTGGAGGACTTGAGTCGGTGTGCATCTCGTTGTGACATAGCAAACTTTGAGAGACCCCTGCCATGTCACAGACTCTGATAACAGGCCACACGTCAGAGGATCTATTGGCTGACTTTGAGACTTTGCTCAACTCTGGAAGTGTCGGTCTGGGTCAGGACCACCAGATAGTCATCATCACCAGCAATGAGGGACTCCTCCCGGACGCCGCCCCCTCCAGCACTGGAGAAATCTTGCTGTTTGCTACCCCACAGGGATCTACTGATGTTGCTTTCCAAGACAAGAGAAGGCCAACCCTGGGAAGACTGTCGGTGAGGACTTGTGGGCAGGGGGGGTGAAGGTTGGCATGTCTGTAGGTATCTTGCCAAGGTTAAATGTTAACGGGGTTGCAAGAGGGCGGAGACTTTGCGTTATATTTCCATGGGAAGTTAAACTAGGGAGTTTCACACATTCAAACATAAACATTTGCAGACATCCAAGCAAAATAGATGGCTCTCCTTGGTCCAACATTGATGGCGGCCGGATGTTCCCAGGCGACCACATACCTTGAAAACACTGGCCCAAATGGGTCCGTTGTGCAGATTTAATAGATAAATCCAAAATCAACACAATTTAACTGAAATATTCTGACACTTAATTCGATCAATTAACTCTGCAAAAGTAATATATTTGCAAAGCCTTAAATAATTCAGTGCAAAGATGCTAAATGTGAAATAATCACTGAAATTTAACGTCATGAATATACAGGCCCAGTACTCGTTCTGACTGGGTGACCACCTGACTTAATATTAGACCCTGTAACAATACCTTAGTTACTCCATCTATATTTTGTATCCATGCTTGGTGTATCTCAAACTCATGTCTAACATTTTGGCTAAATGATCAAGCTAAAAGTTAAAAGAAGTCAAGTCAACCCAGTATTCTTTACAATATGTTTTATGCAGCCGCACTAATATAAACATGAAACTATGAATAATTTTGCGCTTGTGGAATATTAATAAAGCAACAAAATCCACCTGTTTTTATCCATCTTGGGCGGGCGGCCATTTTGCCACTTTGCTGTTGACTGAAAATGACAACACAGTTCCAAAGTGCTCAGGTAACGACCAATCACGGCTCACCTGTTTTCTGAAGCTGAGCTGTGATTGGTTCTTACCTGAGCCCTGAGAACTTTGGATGGCACTTTCAGTTGACAGCAAGTGACAAAATGGCCGCCCACTGAGAGGGATTAAAAATTGATTTAGCTTATTCTCCAAACACAATATTCATCAGAATGCCATGTTTAGACTAGTGGAGGCACATACAACATTGTGAGGTGTACTTACAAGACATTTTATTGTTTTAGTCAGGATTATGATCAGATATGTTTTCGCCCAGTACATTTAAAGGCTAATCTTTCATTTAGTAAATTCTTTTTATTCCCATGAATTCCTGTAAATTCCCACTGCTGACACAAAATTGTTTATAGCTGTGAATAAAAATGCTTGGTTGTCAAATACCTATGTGTTCCATGATTGAATAGCGACCAGTCCAAGATGTCGCCCGCCTCGCTTCCACGTTCTCCTTAAGTGTCTGTCTGTTGCATTGAGCAGCCACCTGTTGACAGGGCTTTTTGCGTCATTTCCCTTCTGCTGATCCTCGCCACATTTTTATTTCCTCATTTTTCATTTCTTCAGGTTAAGAGGAAGTTGGACCTGGACAGTGACCATCAGTATGTTAGCACCACACGGCCATCTTCAGGCCACGCGCCACCCTCTACACCTGCCCCTCCCAGAGGTATATTTACACTAGGGATAAACAGATAATCGGCGCCTATATTCAGCATTTTATGAATATCGGCACCGAACGGCCTCTTTTTTTGTTTTGATGGCCGATATTATAAAAACTTATTTTTGCTCTGACGTGCGCTTTTCTCTTCCGTCTGCTCTGGGTCAGCAGCTGTTGACTCCCTGCAGCATTGGCCTGCCCACAGCACGGTCTGATTGGTTGCTCATGCAGTGCTAACAGCCAATAAGCAGCAATTAGCAGCCAATTGGGAGTTATCCCGGGGTTGGCGTGTGGGTGAACGGTTAGCCCGTTAGCTCGCGAATTAGCAGCTATTTGGGAGTTGGCATGCGAGTGAATGGTTAGCCCGCGAGCTAATTGTTAACTTGCGATTTAGTGGCTATTAGCCTGCGAGCTAACCGGCTAGCTCACAAATTAACGTGAGCTAACCTAATAGCCGTTTTTTAGCGGCTATTTGGGAGTTATGCCGGGTTTAGCGTGTAGTTAAATGATTAGCCTGCGAGCTAACAGTTAGCCCGCAAATTAGCAGTTATTTGGGAGTTAGTGTGCGGAAGCCATAATATAGTTAGTGCAAAAGCTGATGGCAAACAAAAAACCTTTAACATGTTGCAAATCACAAAAGCCTGTCCTTGAAGGCATTTAGTTAGTCAAGTGCTGGAGTTTTTATTATTTTATTATTAAAAATGTTGACACTTTTTTTTTCTGCAAATGTATATCGGTTATCGGCCACCCTGACTACCGATAATCTGTATCGGCCCGCAAAAAAAGCATATCTGTGTATCTCAAATTTACACACACAAGCTTATTGTCCACATCGGTTCTAATGCGTTCATTCAAACGTCATTGAGGTTCCCAACATATCGGACTCACTGTAACTATTAGAATCATTTAAGATGGAGTCAAGTCAATTTCTTAGTTGAGATGATTTGCATAGTCTTCATGGTGATCCACCTCCCCCCAGTTCCTCCGACCATGACGGAGAAGTCTCGCTATGACACCTCCTTGAACTTGACCACCAAGCGCTTCCTGGACCTCCTGTCCCAGTCAGCTGACGGCGTGGTGGACCTGAACTGGGCCTCGCAAGTCCTGGATGTCCAGAAGCGGCGCATCTACGACATTACCAACGTGCTGGAAGGGATCCAGCTCATTTCCAAAAAGTCCAAGAACCACATTCAGTGGCTGTGAGTAAAAAAAACTTTCCGAAGCGTTTTTGGGCTGACCTTTAGAGATTGTAAACTTTCTCGCGGTTCCTTCACAGCGGGAATCATGTCGACGGGGCGTCGGTCGCCCTCCATCAGGAGCTGCGCAAGGAGGTGTGCGACCTCACCGCAGCGGAGGAGCAGCTTGACAAGCTCATCTCCAAATGCAATCTTCAGCTCCGACTGCTCACAGACGAACCGCAGAACAAGAGATATCCTTTTGACCATCAACTTTGTATGTGGCTGATGCCGACTGTTGATCTTGCTGATGCAGCGTTTGGGGATTGTTAGTTGGAAAGGACAAAAATAAACGCACATGAATCTTTAATGTCTGTTACGCTGGGCTATGTACGCTGCCAGGATTTGAGGACGTCGTTCGATACGCCGGACCAGTTAGTTATGGTGATCCGAGCTCCGCCGGAGACCCAGATGCAAGTCTCGGACCCCAGCGAGGTAGATGAACTAACATTTCATCAAAATTCGTTATTATTGTTTGAATCACATCTTCTTTGTGCAACTCTCAGGGTTACCAGGTGTCGTTGAAGAGCACGCAAGGTCCCATCGACGTCTTCCTCTGCCCGGACAACAGCTCCGGGGTTTGCAGCCCCGTGACGGGAAGCAGTCCCTCGAAAACGGGCTCGGAAACCCCGGCGCATGCGCGAGCCAGCTGCTCGACGCCCAGCAAAGACAGACGCTCCACAGCTTTGGAAGTGGATTTGTCGTCCCCTGTGTCCACGTCATCAACGGTGACCGCAGCGTCTCAGCCAGAATCCTCGTCGCTGTTGTTAGGTGGCGAAACGGGTACGTGTCATCTACATCACGTTGTCAGACATTTTGTTGTGCACATCAATTGACAATTTTAGATAAATATTGAAATTAATTCAAGGCTCCTTTTTATTAAACCGATCATGAAAACATGTCCCCCTTAACAAAACTTTACTGACATATTGTACACATTGGTGCTTTAAAGTAAGGCTCCATCACAGTCAAATGGGTCAAATTCAGGTTGTCACACAATTCTACTAGGATGTGTCGGACACAATTCATTTTAATAGACTTTGTTAAGAATTTGAACAGTTTTTAATTCCATGTCCACACAATTTTAGGGCTGTTTCTATAAAATGTTTGACTTTTTTGTGCACAGAGTTTCATGTCGGTTTAATGTGAATTTTAGGGTGAGATGTTCCCTTAGTTCAGTTTTCAAAAAGCACATTTTAAAAGTAATAAATGTACATGCATCTGTTCATTTTTGAGCCATATTTTTCCCCTCTGTAATTCTATATATTTAACTGCATTCACGATTAGTCCACATTTCTAACAGTGCATGTCTGATTGTCGTTTTTTCTCATTTCAAAATTCTACCTGCATGTTTCAACATCCAGGTAAGCTATGGGAGTGAAGAAAATAATTTTCTTTAACAAAAACCTATGCACTGTAGGTCCGGCTAACATCAATCTATACGTGAGCTGTTAGCGTTAATTTCGTTAACAAAAACTAAACGGAAATATTTTCGTCTACAGACGTTTTTCACTGGATGAAAACTAGACTAAAACCCTCATTAATAAACAATAACCGGGACTAAATCTGTATGCATTTTCGTCAACTAATGAAGACGAGACGAATATGTATTTCAATTAATAAAAACTGAACTAAAATCCATAGCCATTTTTGTTCATGAACAAAAATGAAATGAAAATGTTATGATTTTGTAAAATCCCGCCTGCTAATCTGTCACTGTGACGCTGTCATGGGACCCCAACAACAACAAAATCCTCATAAAAAATAATTTAGTAGAAATTCTGTTCAATGGTCAACCGGTTTCCAACATAAAACCCTTTACTGTTCAGATAATGTTTTAAATTAGCTCTTATCATCAAATAATTCAGTCTTTTGTGTGCCACTAGAGGGCGCTCACCTACCACTAGTGATACCCGTACTACATACCTCGAGTACACTTTTTAACATTGTCATAACAAAATAAGCTAACTACTGATGGTAGTCGCTTGCAAAGACAAATGGCATCGCCAATATGTCTCGTGTTTGAAGTTTGTGTGAAAATGGTAAGAGGTTATTAACCACTGTATATAATAATAATAATAATGGAACACTCGTATGATGGCGCTGCAGTGTTACCGCTTTAACTCATTCACTGCCATTGATGATTATAGACGTCAAAAATTAATTTGAACTATTTCTATTAGTTTAAATTTTTTTCCACGTTTGTGAAAACCTAGATTTTTTTTATTGTACATTTAGAACAGATATAAAATTTGTGATTAATTGTGAGTTAACTAGTGAAGTCGTGCGGTTAATTACAATTAACATTTTAATCGCCTGACGCCCCTAATTTTTTATAATCTTTTCTTCTTTTTTTCAAATCGAAAAAAAATTTCCATTGTAATTAATTACATGACTTCAATAATTAACTCACGATTAATCAAAAAAATTATATCTGTTCTAAATGTACAATAAAATTATTTTTTTTCATACTCTTATTGACAAAAGTGGAAAACTAATAGAAATAGTTCAAATGAATTTTTGACGTCTATAGCCGTCAATGGCAGTGAATGAGTAAATGCGAGTCTGTGCCATCCCAGTTCCTCAAATTGAAATTTTCAGTTGGTAATGCAAAAAAAAACAATCAAATGCACTGAGCCCCATTTTTTTATTTTAAGGCTCTCTCAGTTTAAAAGTTGCTCCAAATCAGAACTATATACAGTATGCGCTATTATTTAAATTTTTATAGAAGTTCGACTATTGTGGTGGTGTTTTTCATGGTTGTCCTTTTCTGTGGCAGAATCCCTAATGAACAGCGACCCGTTCTCGGGCCTTGGGGATATGGCAGACCTTGACTTCTCCACGGACTTCCTCCACGGAGAGAGCCTCCCTCTCCCGTTGGATGGTTTCATCAATTTGTCTCCGCCTCGCAGTCCGGACTACCACTTCGGCCTGGAGGACGACTTGGGCGTCACTGAACTGTTCAACTGTGACTTTGGTGATCTCTCACAAGTTTTGGGGGAGAGTTAGACAACGGGTAGGGTGGGGGGTACGTGACTGGAAGTTTTGGGAAAAGTCTGACTCGAATCGTGGACCCTCGGAGGTTCCACCTTCTTGTTTAGTTCAAAATAGAACAAGTACACTGTTGTAAAACTACAGTGCATGTGATGTTAAAAAAACAAAAAATAATTTTTAACATTTGTATTACAACAAAAAAAAATCATACCCTTTTAAAAACGTAACGAGATTAGCATTCCCCACACACAAACGCAAAAAAACAGACTTCTCTTTCTCTGAAAATAACTGCTCATAGAAGTGGTTCTCAAACTTTTTACAAGTACCACCTCGAAAAATAGTCCCACTATAATGGCCAACATTATAATATAGACTCCAAAAACTAGAGGCTACTCCTAAAAATGAACATTTATTGTACTTAAATTAAAAACAAATGAACTGTAATTTATTTAAAATAAAAAGTATTTTACATGTGTACAATCCTGTTCTGGAATTAAAACAAAGTTGTATAGCTAAAAGATTCATTCTTGTCGCGTTTAATCTTATTTCATGTTTTAAATGTTGTCAATTTGAATTTTATTTAATTCACTGATTCTTGTGTACCGCTTGAGAAAGCCTGTGTACTACTTAAGGTACTCGTACCAAGTTTGAGAATCACAGAAACCATAAATACTCAAGAACAAAACAAATTTTGGGGGGATTTAAGAAAACATTGTCAAAATCAAGAGTGGATGGTGTATTTCACTAGATAGGTTTAGGTTGGGAAACTAAGTTGGTCATGTTTGCTTAGATGTTTCTGACGTTTGTGGTTTCTTGAACTTCAGAGAACTATCCATTTTTTTGAAGAAAACATATATATAAATGAATTATTAAAATCTTGAGCATCATTACCACACTAACTTGCGATGAAACAGTGGGTGCTACTGCTAATTGTCAGTCCCCCAAAACCTGACTGCAGTAGCAACAGTCCACCAATAGAGGGTGCTAATTTTCATTGGGAATTTGAATACAATTCACACCGTAAATGAAAATCTTCAAGGCAGAGATTCGACCTGTTTTTATAGCAGACTTATCTACGTTATTACACCCCCACCCCAACCCCCCAAGCAAATCGTAGGGGGGAAATATTCATGATTAAAAATTGTAATCCAATTTGAAGGGCTGTTTAAAGGTGCGTATACAATTCAGTGTTTTATTTGTATTTTTAGTCTTTAATTGACAGAACGGCTGAGAAATTACATGACTACAGATGTATTTTTTCCTGTTGTGGTTCTAATTACCCCATTATTATTTCCAAGTTTTTGGACTGACAAACCTTTTCAAGCTCCGAGGGTCCACTGTAGTACTTTGGATATTTGAGCAACAAGCAATATTGATGTTTTTAATTCACTTTGACATGATCCTAATTGTTACCCCCAAAATTGTACAGCACTTCCTGTTTGAACTTAAGCTTGGGTTTAGCTATATTTAAATTATTTATGTATCTTTTTGTGAAGTTTTGTTCGTGTGTTTGGTGGCACGTGCAAGTGATTGCAGGCTTCGTAGAGCTGGTGTGGTCGCATCTGGCGCCGCAGTTTGGCGCTTGGGTTCAGAACTGCCAAATGATTTGCGAATCACTGGAATCGCTTAAGATACTTGTCAATAGCTGCAGGAATTTTAAATGGCGCATTGTTTTGGTGTTTCACCTTCACCTTGGCCCAGCGCAAGTGCTGGTTGATTTTGCTGGTGAGGCAACGTAGGATGGTTCCGGAAGGTTAGTTCATAGAGAAAACTCACAACTCAGTTAAGTTGTGTGTGTTTTATTTTTTTTTCTTCAAACAGGAATTGTGCTGTTGTTTTTAGTGTTTTTAAATATGTCAATTCCTATTGATGTCTTGAGTCATTAAACTTGCAGATACAGGAAAGACGGTCTTATCTTGAGACCAGTGATCAATAGTCACGTGGTGGTTGATAGGATGATGTACATCATGATGGATTTTGTTGGAAATCAACAGCAAAAACAAAGATGTTTTCTACTCGGCCTTTGGCCGCCTTGCAAAATGTCTCAACATTGCAGCTACCAATTTCTGCGTCAAAACATTTATCTTATTCTAATTTATGTTTGCTTTATTCCACTTCCTAATTCGTTTTTTTAGGGGGTGGGGGGGGGGGCTTGTGTGATGAAAATTAGTTAGCATTTATTGCAGTGTTGAATTTAATATTTATTATTTGATCGAATTTTAGAGAAGTGGTACAAGTCTTACTAGCAGGAAGGGACTCTTCAAATGATTCCCGGAGTATATTTGCTTAAGTTAGCTTATTTTATTTTGTGCGCATGCTAGTGATGGCAAAACCTCTTCTCCATCAGTGGCATCACTTTATTTTATAAATGTGTTTTATCAACCCCAGCATTGCACATGTAAGATGTGTTCTGGGTGCCTCTGACTGTCCCTTTTTTAAAAATCTTTCAAATGCAAGTTTTTCTTACTAACATTGCGCGTTAATGAAGTGTATCATCTGTTTAACAACGTGCGTAAACATACACAAGCACCACCAGGGTTTGAACCAAATCAAAATGTTTAAAAATAAATAAATATGTTTCTACCACAATGATGGTGGCTTGGATTTTAACCCTGGTTCCAAAGGGGCTTTGAAGGGAATTATTTAAAATAATACAGTCGAATATCATCCTGAAATGCCAAATAAAAATTTCAGGTTTTATTGTTGGCCTTGTTTTTTTTCATGAAATGGGTTTTTACTTGTGAATTTTGGACACTTTCTACCCTTTTTGTATCTATTTTTGATTGACAAAAATAAACAATTTGGTGTACATAATGTCAATTTTTTGTCATTAATAATACTGAGGTTTTAACACACTCTTACTTTTTTTTTTTTTTTTTGTTCAACATAGTCTCCCAGCACTGTCACACACTTTTCCCATCTGTGCACAAGCTTGGACTGATGTCTCAGCCAATCGCCCACAACACTTTGGACTTCATCGTCACTTTCAAACTTCTTCCAAAAATGTTGCCCCCTTGTAGATGTTTTTTGGTCGGCCATCTTTGTTAATCACCGTAACTCTCAAAGTTTCATACCGCAAATAGACAAAAACTTGTCCTGGTTGAGCATATGCTTAATATTAAAGATTTCAAAGTAGGGTCACAAATTATGACAGTGGTCATGGTTTTGGATTATGGATGCAACCCTCACAATGTGTGATGTCAGGTTTTAAAGTAGAGATAGGGTTTCAAACTAGGGCTAGATTTTCAATTTAGGGTTTAAACTAAGATTGGTCTTTCAAATTAGGGTTTAAAACTATGGCCAGATTTTCAAAGTAGGGCTTTATATAAACTAGGGTTAGGGTTCAAAGAAGTGAGTGAATGGTTTAAAAGCCAATAATAATATAAGCATGTCTTGCCTTGGCACATGCATGACCAAAAAATACAAGAGTGTCTTTGTGTGGCTGTACAGACAGCAGGAAAGTGTTCATTCCTTCAATCGTTACTGCAGGTCAAGCACGGGGCGTGTGCCTCGTGTGCGTGCAAAAAAAAAAAAAGCAAAGCAAGTGCATGTTAAACTCGTTCGCTGCACTTATTAAATGCACAGTATCCATTGATTATGTTGTTGATCTTACTGGGCTAGAGTTGAAGGATTAACAACTCAATTTGTTTGCTGTTGTGCTCATAAGAAAGGAGGAAAAATGAGATTGTTATCAGCAGGTGGGCGGAGTCTTCTTATCACTCCTCGACGCTGTTGCTTGATGCGGCTGTCAGTCACACAATGGCGGCCACGCCACAGACAGGTGAGCGAGCTCCACACCACAAGCCACTCACACCATTCCTTTTTCTAAGATATTCCCCAAAAGAAAAGAATACATTTTGGGTCTTTTGCTGAGCCTTTATGCACTCTCATGAAACACAATTTCACGTTTTTATTCTGCCATTTGCGGGCGAACGTTTTCTATCGTCAGAGAGACGATATAACGCAGATATTCTTTCCTTTAAACAAGTGGGTGTGAACGCGACGCGTATTATTATTTTACACATTCACCAGGCAATAAATGGCTGATTGACTGTAGTGCTATCGATGTAAATTGAACGTTAAGCCAGTTTGTATAAAAACGAAAGACACGTCTTCAGTCAGTTACTTAGTCAGTATTTTTTACATAACATTAAAATAGTTATGAAACCCAAATGTTAAACCCTCAACATAAGGATTCAATTACAGATTGATTTTTTAAAATTATAATATGATGCAAAATCAAGTCCATGTATTTTGTTAGTTGAAAAATGAAAATATTGTTGGAAAAACCAAGATTTTTTGTCCAACACTTCAGGGCTTACCTTTTTAAACGGATTGATTGATTGATTTTTATGTGCAGGTAATTTCAGTCTTCTTGATTATTTTTCATTTATTGACATCTATTTAAAATTTTCCGATGTCAGTTTGTGTATTAGGTAAAATTTTGATCTCTAAAATGTTCAATCAGGACAGGTAGCTCTACATTTGAGGCCGCTGTCAATCATGACTCCAGGTGGCACGAGCCATCTATTTAAGTAACTGCACTTTATTAAAGTAACATTGCATTTTAACAGTATCTTAATAACAGTTAACAACCGACTTAATTTCAGGCCCAACCAGAGGCCAGAGGCGCCTGAAATTGGTCAACTTTGAAATCCAAGAGAATCACATTTCCCACGAGACCCAGGGACTCAGCGACAAACACCTGGTGGTCCGACGAGGGAAGCCATTCAAAGTTACTCTGCTGTTTTGCGGATGGATGTGGAACCCAAAAGCAGAGCGTTTGGCCCTCCAGGTTTTGCTAGGTGATTTTGTACACGCCCAAAAACATTTGTGCATAACATTTACTGTACTGTCTGATGTTCTTCTTTTTTTTTTAAACTTCTGATTCTTGTTTAAAGGGCAATGTAATAGTCACCGCTAACGACAAAGAGTTTGTGATTCATTTAATAGATAGATGGATAGCAATCTAGCTAGCTAGCTTCATTAGCATCTTGGCGTATACGTTTCCATTGACTCATAATGCAGGAACATGAAGTCAGACAGACACATACAGGAAATGACTCAAAAAAAACCTCAATATTCTGAGCCCCAACTAGTCACAGAAGATAGTTGCAGACTAATTAACGGCCCACTGAAAAGATCTATACTGTATTGTAGTTGTGTGTAGATGCCACAAGATGGCGGCAAAATTTGTGTAAATGAAGCTCCTCAAATCACTTCAGCACCAAGATGCCATCATGGTGCTTATATTAAACACACATATTAGTATTTTATTTCATGGCCATAAATTAGTATATTGTGACCACAGTTTCCCCCCCAAACCCCCCCCCCCCCCCCCCCATGGCGTGTCTGAGACCGCGTAGTTAGCATCAACACAGGACAAAAGGTATTTTTCCTTATTTACAGGTAAAATGTCAGCAAAGATGCTGGTCCACTTCTCTGACAAGTGGTCCGATCCGCATAGCTGGTCAGCACGAATCTACCCAGGCGACATAGGTCACCGTGTCGTCACCATTCACGTCTGTGCCCCTGTGCTATCTTCCGTGGCGCGCTACCAACTCTTGGTCCACATAGTGGGCGCACACGGGCAAAGCAGCTACGTCGCGGGAACGTTTGTGCTGCTCTGCAACCCTTGGCTCAAGGGTGAGTCTGTGAACTGGGACTCGGCCATCTTGTGTTTGTGCCCACAATGCAGCGGAATGAGCATGCGTTCCTTTCCTTTAAGAGGATCCGGTGTACATGCCACTGGACGTCCAACGACAAGAGTATGTCAAGAGTGATTATGGCGTGATCTACATGGGCACAGACGTCAACTTTAGCCAACGGCCCTGGTCGTTCGGTCAGGTATATGTATGATGTAGCCAGCAGGTGGCACCTGAATGCCCGTAGGCCAGCAATCCCTGCAAAAGCTTTGCATAATGTTTCTCTTTTTTCCCCCCAGTTAAAAACTCACCATAACATTGATAAAGATCAAATACAGAGGCACTTAGTAAAATCGGCCTCCTGAGTGCAACCATAACTAAAATGTGGCTCACAATAAAATCGTTTGTCACCCCGATAAAGACATTCTGAGATAGATATTCAACGTAATCAGTGTTTATGTGTGCACAGTATGAGCCTGGAGTGCTTGAGGCATGTCTTCAGCTGCTGCAGGTCAGCCCACAGCACCTCGGTAACAGTCACAAAGACTACGTTCTACGTGCAGACCCGGCCTACCTGAGCAGGATCATCTGTGCTATGGTGAGACGCAAAAATCACCGGCAAAACATGCGCACAAGAATTCCCTCATGTTCACACGAAACTGCGCGCATCACAACAGGCGTCGTGAATAATACTGACAGATGAGTTGTCACACAAAGATAAACGTACTTCTTGTTATTATCTTGTTGGAATTGCTGTTCTAGTGCTACACTTCCACCGTCACATGGTTTGCATTTGTTGCATATCTGCTATGTATGTCTCATCATGTCTCAATGTGCGGGCCTATCAATGCCATTGAAAGCCTTCGCATAGTCAACGAAATTGTTGTAAAATGAGGAGCTCCAAGTGATTGTTCTATAAGTATGCATAGCGTTACTATCTGATCCATACGTCCTAAATCTAGCCTGCAAGCTATGGAGTAGTGAGTTCACTGCATCTTTCAATTTGTTTAGGAAGATGCTATTAACTCGTTCACTGCCGTTGACGGCTAAAAACGTCAAAAAATTCATTTAAACTATTTTCCGTTAGTTTCACTTTTTTTCCCCTCTTTTGTTAACACGAGAATGATGACATTTGTGATTAATCATGAGTTAACTAGTGAAGTCATGCGATTAATTACGATTTAAATTGTAATCACCTGACGCCCCAAATTTTTAATAATCTTTTATTTTATTTTTTATTCATTCACTGCCATTGACGGCTATAAACGTCAAAAATTCATTTGAACAATTTCTATTAGATTAACATTTTTTTCCACTTTTGTTAACAAGAGTATGAAAACCTAGACATTTTTTTCATTGGACATTTAGAACAGATATCAAATAAGCGATTAATCGTGAGAGAACTAGTGAAGTCACACGATTAATTGCAATTAAAAATAATAATTGCCTGTCACCCCTAATTTTTAATAATCCTTTTTTTTTTTATGAATTTATGGCAGTGAATGAGTTAAAGTGGAAGTCAACCTTGAACATTTGTTGACAATAATGTGCTATATGTGCTCTCACGTCTAAACATGACATTCCGATTAATAATACATTTGTGAGCTACGAAGCAAAATCCAGCCGTTTTTATTCATCTCAGTGGGCGGCCATTTTCCCACTTGTGTCCACTGAAGATGACATCAATGTTGCTCAGGGCTCAGGCAACGACCAATCACAGCTCACCTTTATTCTGAAGCTGAGCTGTGATTGGTTGTTACCTGAGACCTGAGCCACATCAATGTCATCATCAGTCGACAGCAAGTGGCAAAATGGCCGCCCACTGAAATGGATAAAAACGGCTGGATTTTACTGCTTAAACGTTTTCCATGGTTTAGAGAACAGTGTGGTTCTTTAGTATTTCCCACGTTGACTTAGGTCACACTTGTTTGGTTGCTTTATAAGATCCCTCCATCCACTGTATTGGGATGTTTTCTCCCTTCTGGATGTTTTGGAAAAATGTGAAGTATATTTCCAGACTAACTGGGTTATTTGCCTTTAGAGCATCAGCTGATCCAGCAGATTTACCTGTCTTCTACAGTTTGATGACGTATTTCCTTTTCTGTTGGTGACCTGCAGGCTGCAGTCAATAAATAAGTCGTTGTCGGCTGCAAATGCCAGCTACAGAATTCACCGAAATGAACACTGATTGGTACCAAGTGTGACGTGAAATTGCAAGTTGTTGTTGTTTTGCTTACACCATGTAATGTGGGCGAGGATCGAGGATTCGCTATATAAAATGGAGTGCGAAGGTGCGTTCACGTGCCTAACTTTGGCGCAGGCAGCAGGTTCAATTCCCTCTTTTCCAATTTCTCTCTCTAAAAGCTTTTGTTGAAAATCACCATTTTGTAGTTGCTTTTCTCTTATATTACCAAATAGATCTGCAATCTGTCTATTTTTCCTGCAAGGTGAACGCCAGTGATGATGACATGGGTCTTGTGGAGGGGAAATGGAAGGGAAACTACAAAGATGGTGTCAAGCCAACAGAGTGGAGTGGCAGTGCGGACATCCTTCACCGCTGGATGGCATCCAAAGGCAACCCTGTGCGTTATGGACAGTGTTGGGTCTTTGCATCAGTCCTCTGCACAGGTGTTATTGTAATAATATGTATTCATATTTTCTTTTGTCGGTGCTTCTTATTCATGCAATAAGCTAATATTTTAAACTTTGGTCCCGTTTTTTTGTTTTTTGGGTCCAGTGATGCGAGTGCTAGGGATTCCCTCCAGGGTGGTGACAGTGTTTAACGCAGCCCACGATGGTGATGGAAACCTAATCACTGAAGAGTTTTATTCGAGCACCGGGGAAAAGCTGGGATTGTCAAAAGACAGCATTTGGTTGGTATCTCTTAATCTTGAAAATGTAATGCAAACTGAACCACACATAAGCACTCGTTAGAGTGTGTGTGTGTGTGTGTGTGTGTGTGTGGGGGGGGGGGGGGGGGGGGTTACGGGTCATGCTGTCTATCCACCACCCTGGGCCATGCAAATGTTATATCCGTATGCATGTCAGGCTGCAAGTACCCCAAAATCAAGGGCTGTATTTTGGGCACCCATGCTATACACAGAATGAAAATAAGTGGGCCCAAGCAGTTTCCCTGTGGAGCACCCTCCCCGGATATAGATCTGTACTATATTATTCCAACCATGTGTTTCTTGTATGCCTTAAAACTCGGTATACTTGCACATAAAGGAACTTCCACGTGTGGGTGGAGTGCTGGATGAGGAGGTCGGACATTGGTGCCGGATTTAATGGCTGGCAGGTTGTGGACCCCACCCCGCAAGAAAAGAGTGCAGGTGTCGAGATAACGTGACATCGTACCACTTAACCGATACAATTTACCGATGGAATATCTTAAAAATGTTCCCGCGACAGGAATATACCGCTGTGGCCCTTGTCCAGTGGTGGCAATCCAGAGGCGTTGCCTCGACACCCCTTATGACACCGCCTTCGTTTATGCCTCTGTCGATGCGGACATCGTACGCATGATAGTGCGGTCTGGTAAGGTGGTGGGAAAGAAGGTGGATACCAAGTGGGTGGGACGCTTGATCTTCACCAAGAGCATCAGCTCAGATGTGCCAGAGGATCTGACCGATTCTTATAAGAGAAAGAAAAGTAAGGAGATGTTCTATGAGCGAGCAGATTATAGTTTAAAATTAGCATGCTAGCTAATTGTTTTTCCGTTATTTGCAGAGGACCAAACACACCGAGTGGGAGACGCAGGTCAGTGGCTGTCAACATCTCTACCTTTTGTAAAGAAATGGAAAGGAGTAAGGGTTTTCTTAAAGGAACAGTTAGTTAAGAATGTCCTGGAAGTAAAAAAGAGGGTCAGATCAAGTGATGAGGCTGAAACTTGAAATCGAGCGTACAATTCCTTGTTCGGGCTCTGTTCTCAAAGATTATGTTTATCTTATTACCTACTGTGATTGTTAGTCATTCTTATAAAAATATGATCAATTATTTAAAAGAATGTAAAAAAATTTTACCTATTAAACCTTCTATTGCGCTACATTGGCACGCAAGTTAAATTTTCAATTCTATCCTTAACTTACAATGTATTTGAAAGCTTTATTGGCATTTCATTCTTATTAGGACTTTGCCGTTATCCTGTTTGAACATGTTCCCTGAACTGAACATTTCTCATCAGTTTTGTTGCCGTTTCACTCTGTAATCGAGCATTCTTATTGCTGTGTACAGTACGTCTCGCCTCACGTTCTGGAGTGCCTTTTCCTCCTGAAGAAGGTAATACGTTCTCACTGACCAATGTCAGAATCCAAAATACACCGATTTTGTCATACACTGTGCAATGATGATAAAGATAACAAACACATCGATTTAATTTGAGGGAAATTGGTGACAGCAATTTAAGAATTCACGCTAGCACTAACACAAAGCAACAGGCTTCCCACCATTGTTTTACATACACATTTTGGTGTCAATATTTGTATATATATTTTTATTTTAAATGAACATGCTCTCTGAACTGAACATTTCTCGTGTTTTTGTTGCTTCACTGTGTAATTGAACACTCTTCTCTTTATGTATATAGTATGTCGTTCCTCACGTTCAGCCACGTCTCGTTCATCAATGGAAGGTAATATCCTGCATTGAATGCACTCTCACTGACCTACATCTGACCAATCAAAATCGTTTATTCATTCTTCAGGAAGAGCAATATGATTAGCATACACGCTAACGCAACACAACAGAGGTCTCTTGGCTTGCCCACAATTGTTCTACAATCAGTATACACAATTTGATGTCAGTTTTTGTTCATGTTCCCTCTTACAAAACGGAATATTACTCATCTATTTTGTTGCTGTTTCACCATGTAATTCACGCTTATTGTTCTCCAGTGTGTCGTTTAGCACGTTGTGATGTGCCTGGTCCAGCTGAAGAAGGTAAGATAGTGCAGTTAATGGCGTCTTACTGAAGAATGTCACAATAAAAACGTGTTTTCAATGTTGTAAAAAAAAGAAAAAAAGAAGAAGCCATTTGCCATGGTGAATATCGAGCACAAAAACTTAACAGCTTTCGGCTACATGCTAGCTTCTGCTTGCAATGTAACGACGCCAGCCAGATAGGAGTTCCATTTCTATGGCACTGTACACTTTAACTCTGTGTGTAGCTAGATGACCGATCGCTATCGATTTCTTACAACATACATACAAATGTGACCCGAAAAATGGAAGTTTCATATTTACGGTCTTTATTCCTGTCCAGACGCGTCCAGCTTGGATGTAACCTTGACCGTAGCTGGAGAGCCCACTGTGGGCATGAGCATCAACCTAACAGTGACGGTCACAAACCCAACAAACAGCACACGCCTCCTGAGGGAGCACCTGAACGCTCAACTGAAGGAATTCAACTGCAGTCCAGGAAAAAGCTTCTGGGAGGGTCACCAAGATGTGTGCATTCAGCCATTTGAAGGTGAGCTGTCCCGATGCCGCACTGATTGATTCAAGCCGACATCAGAACAATTGTTTGCACATTTGGATTTGTTTTGCGTCTCTGTGCAGATTTGACACGCCACCATTCCATCCATCCCTCTAAATACGAGCCGTTCCTGGCAGGTGATGACATTATGAAAGTGGCGGTGGTCATCGAAGACTTAAAGACCAAAGAGAGGGTCCTAGCTATACAGGAATTCAACCTCAGCTCACCCAAAATAAACATACAGGTACACAAATTACATAGTACACATTTACTAAAAGTTTGCCGGTAGATCCGGGTCAAAATGCAATGCAATGGGGTTCGTACAGTAAAGTTCTCGGGAAAATTGTTTGTGTATTGTTTTGCGTCACGCTGCTAATTTACAAACAACAAAGAAATGTCAATCAAAATGACAACTCTCACATTTCATGCTTGCCAATGATAATCGGATGAATCGTAGAAGAAACTGAAAAGTGTTGACGCAATATGTCCTGCAGCCACGGATGAGATTTAAAAAGGAACATTTTTGCATTTTCATCACTTAAAACCTTAAAACACGCTTGTTGATATTCCCTTCGCTCTCTTCCATTGGTCGTCAAACACTGACAAAGCTCTCTGTACACAACAAAACATTCCGGATGTCCGAGCAGCTTCCTTGTAAAACACACCAAACATTTGTTTTTGATTGAGAAGCTGTCCTTGAAATAGTAAACTGTTTAAATACGGGCTGTTTAATATAGTACTTTTCATCCTATTCCGATTGAGCAATATACAGTTGCTTCTTAGAATATTGCATAAAAATATGCTGTGTTGATTGATTATTATTTATTCAAATGGTTTTTTTTTCCCTCTGGAGGCCACATCAGGCCCATTTCATATACATGTATTTAAAATAATTTTTTTCCCCCTGAACTGGCGAATTTTGATTGTTTGTCTGAAAGCTATATAATCATCCGAATTATGACAAAACAACATTGTGAAATATTTGACTCTAAGTCTACGTTATATATGCATTTTGTTATTTGAATTGGAATGACTGAAATTAATTAAGTTTTCCACAATATTCTAATCAGGAGGCACCTGTACTGTAAATTCTGACTCAAACCTCATCACTTTGAACGGGATAAAAAAAAAAGTCTCAGGGACTGTACAGTATATTCAATAATGGCTCAAATGATAAATTCTTGTAAGATAAGTGGGAACAAAAATTGAGTGCCATGTTTGTCCATTTGTTAGCAAGCAAACAATTTTTATAGTTTATCAAGAATGATGTAAAGATGCAGGTGCTTCTCAATCATTTAGAATATTGTGGAAAACGATTATTATTATTATTTTTTATCATTTTGTTGCTTCATTACAGCCAAGGCTGGACTGGCCATCTGGCATAACGGGCAGATGTCTGGTGGGCCGGTACCTTTTAGGGCCGATGTGGGGCTACTTAATTATTATTTTCTTCCATCTTAACCCAAGCGACTGGCCCACAATTTAGAGGGAGCAGCCCATTAATCCATTTACAATACAGACAGAAAACTGGACTGGTGGGCCGGCCGACCGAAGTCAAAATTCCAGGGTCCTTTGTTTGTTTATTTATTTATTTATTTATTTGTGGCATAACATAACAAAAAAAACAGTTTCTCAAGAAACTGCAATTAATTGTTAACACTGAAATTGCTAGGTAGGAATTGACCTTCTAAAAAGTATACTGCTATGCATTTATTAACTGTTATAATAATATAGTTTTTCACTTAAATTGAACTACTGAAAGGAATAATATATTTTAATATTCTATTGAGGTGCACCTGTAGACTTGGCAAGAATTTAAACTCCTCTAACAAAATAATAATGCAGTGCTGTTTTTGTGTTCATTAGTTTGTAGTTTGTATAAAAAATCCTTTCATGATTCCAAGAGGGTGAAAAGTGCGTCGACGCACTTTTGTACAGATCGTCGCCAAAATTGAACAGGTTCTTCAACGTTGAATGTTCAACCCCTCAGAGTTCAACAGAAATCTGTTGCGTGTTTTTTTTTACGCAATCCTGCTGATTGGCAGGTAACGAACAAACAATGGAAACGGTACCTATTTTATTTATTTTATTTATTTTATTTATATATATATATATAAATAATAATAATAATAATAATAATAATAATAATAATAATAATAATAATAATAAAAATAACGATACCTACTTTAAACTGACTGGCGTCATTGATTTACGGTGACATGAAATAACAGCTCTCATCAGCTATTTCCTTAACCTCCTCACCCTGATTGTCATGCAGGTTGAAGGCGGGGACAGCATCCGGGTGAAGAAGGAGCACACGGCAACTGTGTCATTCACCAACGAGCTCCACAAAACTCTGAATGGTGCTGTTCTCGCTGTGGAGGGCTACGGGTTGTTGCGGGGCAAACAAGAGGCCCGGTGAGTCCGTACACACTTTTTGAAGTTGCTATCAGAAGAAGGAGAGACTAAATGATGCAATCCAATTCCATCGTCATAGTTTTGGCTCTAAAGTATCTAAGGAATGTTGTGGTGGGAATGCTGTCAAGCGTGACTTTACTGTTAAGGAAACGTGCCAACATTCTTGGCATACTTGGTTTCTTAGATTTACATAGTGTAGCAGGAAGTATTAATATGTTTGGAGAAGTCCCTGTCTATTACCCAATTGAACATGAACACGTTAAGTAGTGTATATTTTGCCACCATATGACCACTTTTTTTTTATTGTCATAGGTTTTTGCAACAGGTTGTTAGTCACTCATCCAATCAGTTTATCCCTTTTCTGTCGCCAAAAGTCAGCTGGGATAGGCTTCAACTCACCTCACTCTCAAGTATCGAGCAGTAAGATGAATTCCAATTTCCAATGTTGTGGTACTAATTCCTGCTCTTTGGTACAGTGATCGTCACACTTTGCCATCAGTACTTATGTGTAGGCATCACAAAAAGTCAAAGAAAAGCAAAATAAATGATACTTAACCACATGTTTAGAGAACTTACAGCCATATATGACCCAAAGAATCATCTTGAATTATTTGCTTTTCCCTTACTCTATGTTAGGACTGAACTATTTTGAAAAATAATTCAATTGTAAGACCCCCTCCCCCGCACTCCTTAACTCATTCACTGCCATTGACGGCTATAGACATAAAAAATAAATTTTAAAAAAGTACATTTATAACAGATATAAAATGTGTGATTAATTGTGAGTTAACTATTGAAGTTATGCAATTAATTACAATTTAAAAAATAAAATTGCCTGACGCGATTAAAAGAAAAAAGATTATTAAAAATTAGGGGCATCAGGCGATTAACATTTTTAATCGTAATTAATCGCATGACTTCACTAGTTAACTCACAATTAATCAAAAATGTTGTATCTGTTCCAAATGTACAATAAAAAAATTCTAGGTTTTCACACTCTTGTTAACAAAAGTGGAAAAAAATGTTAAACTAATAGAAATAGTTCAAATGAATTTTTGACGTCTATAGCCGTTAATGGCAGTGAATGAGTTAATATTGTGATTTAATATGAAATTATTTTTTTAAGGTTCTTTTTCCATGTATTTTTTTAACTAAC
The DNA here is from genome assembly GCF_054856555.1 of Leptonotus elevatus. NCBI lineage: Eukaryota > Metazoa > Chordata > Actinopteri > Syngnathiformes > Syngnathidae > Leptonotus > Leptonotus elevatus. The sequence continues at coordinate 24,695,432 of NC_141240.1, forward strand.
ACAAGCAGTCATTTAAACTGTATTACAATTAAAAAAGATATCAGATTTAGTATGCATAAATATTTGGGTCAGGTAAGGCATACACTAACATAAAGTCAAATGAACCATGAAAGAATATGAAAAACTGTTTATTCATCTACTTTAATTGGAGTTGTTAACTTATTTACCTCTTTGAGTTGCAATCTTTTAAGCGTTCACTATGACAACTTCAAAAAATTGTGGCTTTAACAAGTTGATGTGCAAGTATTTGAGTTGTTGTTTGTCGTGTACTCACGTACTCACTCATTTTTCTTTTTCATCAGAGAAATTGTGCCGCTGCTTGGCAAGCCATCAAGCTTCCCGTTCTGTCGGTCAACGTTTTTTGTGTCCCCTGCAGTCAAATAACGACTAAAATGTTGTTTTCCCCCCCACATTTTTTTCGTTCCCCCAAATTGCAGCCTTTGCGATTTGAAAATTTAATTCTAAGCGATATGGATTTGAATTCAAATCGCCCTACGGATCTACAGGCAATATAGAAAATGAACCTGTTTATGTACAGTAGCAGGCTTGGCTGATAACAAATTTGTTCATTGTAATATTGGTCGCTTCCCGTCCCCCCCCCCCTCTTCCAGGCTGACCGTCCTGCATCTAGGTGAGACGATAGAGAAGAAGGTTACTATCATGGCCTCCACTCCGGGCACAAAGCTGCTGAGTGCTTCGTTCTCACATAGCAGCAGCCCCAGCGTCATTTCAAGAAGCTTCCACAAAGTGTCAGTCACCACCTAGAGACTCTGAAAAGTCACTGAATCATGTGGAAAGTATACGTTTTTGGCTCACGGCCACTTGCAAATGCAAATGCAAATGGTCAAATATATAACTACACTGACTGGTCACAAAGTAAAGCACACCTTCACTCCACACTCCAATGAGAGTCAATATAAGAGCTGCATTGAAAATGTGAAATTTTACAGAGAAGAAAATGCTCCATAATGATGCCGCCTTGTGCAGTGTCGTGGGGAGCATACCCAGCTACAGCGGCAACATGGGTTCAGTTTACACACCAATCAAGGTTGTAGTCAAGGGTCCTTTGCCCCAAGTCAGCTTCGACCCTAAACAGGTATGAACTGTATGGGTTATGGATATATTATATTATATTATATTATATTATACTATATAACATAATATTATATTATATTATACTATATAACATAATATTATATTATATTATACTATATAACATAATATGTTATATTATATTATATTATATTATGTAAAAGTCCATTAAAAAACACCAAATGGTTATAAAGTGGGGGGAAAGGGGACTAGATGCTATTGCGCCCATCAACCACAAGATGGAAGCATTGAAACACCCACCATAATGTTTGGCCCGTGAGTTTTTTTTTTCTTCGCTTAAATAAAAAATACAGTAATTTGAACTTTCCCATTGTCTGAACATGCTCGAGGTATACCCCAAAAATAAATTATTATTGTTATTTTTTACTTTTTGCGTGACTGTTGAAACAATCAATTTTGGTTTGCAACGAAATCTTAAGATTTTGACAAGACTTTGCAAAATGTCTTATTTTAACATTTAATCCAATTTCTCTTGTAGTACAAATCATCCATCCATCTGACTTTTAGGCAAGACATCCACGTCTATGAACAATCGAGTCTTCAATTAATCCACATGGTTTTGGAATGTGGTAAAACCGCCGACATACTTCTCAAAGCAGTGGTTGGCAATTCATTTTGCAAAAGGCCCACATGAGAAACTGATTTTGTCGTTTGAAATCTAGAAACTGTAAACCCAGAATGAGATTGACTGGTGACCAGTTCAGGGTGTAATCCGCCTTTTCACTCACTGATCCAAATAAGAGATGAAAGAAATAAAGTCATGAGAACGTGTGCCCTCCTCAGTGTATTGTGTTCTGAATGTTTGCGTATGAATGCACGGCTGATTTAAAGGCATGGATGTCGAGGTGAACAGCTTGTGATGTCACCCGAGTGTCAGGCGGACGCGAGCGATAATCAGACTGCACGCTTGCTGATTTTCAGACAAATTAAACGTCAGGGAAAAGCAGCCAGCGCGACCACTGAGAACGCTTTGCAAAGCTGAGCCCATCATAAATTATTAATGGGGCCTCCTCTGCCCAACGCGCGCGCGCGCGCACAACGTCCATCTTTCCTGCCTTAACAAATGCTAATTACACTTCTTTGTCTTTGGCTGCCTCTTCACTTTTCACGATCTCGTTTTTCATCTATCCATGTCAATCATCCCTTCTTTTTCACCCCCCCCCCCCTTCTTGCTTCTCTGTCATTGGCAAGTTGTCTTTCCATATTTTATTGTCCTTGTTCACTTCACCTCCTTTGACTGACCATCTGTTTGTCTGGTTCGAACCATAGTACTCCTCTTCAGTCACTCTTTTAGATCCTCGGTTTATTCTCTTTCTCTCTCCTTACTTCCACTCAACATCCTGGTTCATACAGTATTTCTTTGTTCCTTCATCCATCCTTCCATTCATCCCTTCTTCCTCCGGGATGGATGAGTAAGCAATGGTTCTTTCCGCCCATCCTTTCCTTGCTCCCAATCCTCCATCCATCTTTCCTCCTTCCACCTGTCATCTTTCCTTCCATTCTATCTTTTGTACTTCCCTTCATCCGTCTTTCCTTCTCCAATCCATCCATTCATCCCTTCTTCCTCAAATTGCTATCTAGCTATCCACCTAGCGATCTACCCAGCTATTGCAAGCCAGCTATTTATCTGGATAGATGGATAGATAATCGTTTAGTTCGCTGTTGCACAAAGCTATTCCAGAGCACATCAAATTGCAATCAGCCATTTTGTGATGGGACTGTGTCACAGCTTAACAATTCTATCAGCCATTTTGCCTAGTGAGGGCATGACCTAATCAGTCAATTAGAGCAGCGCTGGTTGAATATGACTGGACTGGAATGACATTTCAAGCCAAGGGGACAAACGGGCCGATGAAGGACTAATCACCAATGGAGTGACTCAGCCGTGAATTCTCATCATCAAAGATTAATGCGGCATTAAAGAAAGTGATTTGATGATGTCAGTCGTTGAGGCTGTTGTCATTAAAATGCCCTTCACAGGTCCAGAAAGTAAAAAACCTCCCAGAGGAAAATTTTATTGTGCAATTGGGCAGGGACCAGTTTGGACCGGAATTCTCCACCTCTGACAGGTGCCAGGATTGAAGCCTTCGAGCTTTTTAAAAATCCAAAGTTCTAAAGATCCTGATTGGGCTTTTATTTTGTTGGGGTTTTGGTTGGACATCACCACACTGTGAAGTCATTTTAAAGTGTTAGCTACAATACTTTCAGACGTCTTACTTTAATTTCTTTGACATGTTCCCACCAGGTCTTGAAAATATTACATATTCTTTAATGTGGCAAATGCTTTTCTTTGTTTCTTTCTTTCTTTCTTTCTTTCTTTTTCTTTGTTTGTTTGTTTATTTGTTTCCTTCCTTCCTTCTTTCTTTGTTTCTTTCCTATTCTTCCTTCATTCCTTGTTTGTTTGTTTCCTTTCCTTCCTCCCTTATTTTTCCTCCTTTGCTTCATTTTTCTTTCTTTTTTGTTTGTTTCCTTCCTTCATTCTTTGTTTGTTTCCTTTCCTTCCTTCCTTCCTTATTTTTTCCTCCTTTGCTTCTTTCTGTCCTTCCTTCCTCCTTTTGCTTCTTAGCTTCTTTCTTCTGAATCAACTCCAACTTCATCATCAATATCGGGTACATGTTTTTTTTTAGGTGCACACAGTTGGTATTCATTTCACGCTGCATGCATTTTGTTACCATGAGCAACAAGGAAAACAACAGGGAAGAAAAGTAGAATTTTCTGCCTGCCATAACCTACACAACCATTAAAGCTGATATGCTTCCAAAACAATAGACGGCTTTTGCAAAACCACAATGGGGAACAGAACAAAGGGGAAATTACAACACAGAAAATAAGCCGATGGGATTTAAGTGGAACAATCAAATGTATAGTGCTATGTCGCAGTCACTAATTATTCCACAGTTTTATAATCCATTGTTTCTGTCAAATGAGTGCACGTATCTCCGGTTTGTTTCTTTGTACGCGCTTTTTCAATTTGATCTTCCATTTTAAATCACACAGAGAGAAAAAAAGACACATGACCAAGAAAAATATTAGCTATCTTGCCAACACAGCCACTTGGATTACAGGGTTCAGCCATAACTTCGTCTGTCATGTCCGTTCATGTTCAAACTTCTCCCTCACCCTCAATCTAAACACTGGCGTCCCACAAGGCTATGTGACGAGTCCCTTCCTCTACTACTCCCTCTTCGTTCCTTCCTGCCTGTCTGTCTGCCCATCAATCTTTCCATCCTTCTGTCAAAAACAACACAAACACATGCTGAAACACTTTGTCAAGTTGTTCATGTGTAGAACATAAATACTTAAGGCTATTGTTTTGCTACAAGAGAAAACTGCCTCCTACCGTTTGTACATCCATCTATTTCTCTCACACTGGCAAAGACCCTACGCTAACAATGGGGAAGCCTTTTGCAATTTGTCTGATAACACACCACCAGGCCTTCGTCTTTAAGAGCAACAAATCTGTCGAGTCTCCTTCTGGCTTTCTGCACTCAGCCTTGTCTTCCTTGTTTACTGGACCGGAGCACATATACTACAGCCATAGACATCTTTGTGACAGCATTATGTGTAACGGTATAATACACATGTATAATAATGAGAAGAAAACATGTAAATATAATCATGGAAATAGAGCAGACCCTTCAATGCAGAATGCATTGCCACATACCAGTTGTAGCTGCTCAGATAGACAATCGATACCTCCGAAGCTCAAGCAATAATCTTCCCTCTGCAACGTTTTTTTGCCACAGAAAGTGAACGTATGTGTAAAAAGTTTAATTACTGCATGCATGTGTGGACTCATTGCAAATAATGCAGTGCTATAAATAGCAATACATGAAAAGAAAGAGTACACTCCATACCATAGTAAGTAATCATTATACAGGCACTATTAGAAATGATTTACGAAGAACCTTGTGTTCATTAATGTTTACATAACATTAGAAGACTTGAAAGCTTGATTTAACAAAAAAAAAAAGAAGAAGAAAACGTTAATACAAATATATAAGAATGCTTTTAAAGGAGAAGTCAACCTTAAACATTTCGAGACAATAATATGTTATGCAAAATCCAGCCGTTCTATAAATATCAGAAGGCAACCATTTTGCCACTCGCTGTCGACTGAAGATGACATCACAATTGCTCAGGGCTCAGGCAGCGACCAATCACAGCTTGCTTGTTTTCTGAAGCTGAGCTGTGATTAGTTGTTACCTGAGATTTGAAAATCTGTGATGTCATCTTCTCTCGACAGCAAGTGGCAAAATGGTTGCCTTCTGATATTGATTTAAAAAAAAAAATGCTGGATTTTGCTGCTTACCTCATATTCCACTAATGCAATATTAACCAAAATACTGTATTTAGACTAGTGGGACTGCATAGAACATATTATTGATCAAGAATTATTATTTTTTTGGATTGACTTCCCTTTTAAAAATAAGTACGATACCGACAGAAATATTGCTAAGCACTTGATCTTATGGTGATCATTCTGTAAGTAACTAAGACCAAAACTTATGGACACAAAATGAAACCACACTACCACAGACACAAATATGAGCAGCACTTGACCAAAATCTTATAAATCGCGTTTTTTTTTGTTTTGTTTGGAGGAAAAAAAAGATAATTATTAGCACAGATCTGCAAATTTGACAAAGATGAATTTGATCATAATAGAATCCACAATGTGCACAATGAATGGCATAGCAAGACAATCTTTTTTTCTATTTTTATTATTATTATTCTATTATTATTATTCTATTTTTTTAAAATGACTTCTTAATATGTTTTCACGTGTTGACATTTCAGACACATTGAGGAAGCAACTGATACTTGCATGATGTATCCATATTCTCCACATATTGTTACTCATTGGAAAAAGATACGTTCCACAAACTGCTGACAATGATGGATGATGCGATAAACCAAGTATAACATAACCAAACAGGTTTTCTATGAAGCTCAGTGGCACAACCATTTTTCACCGAGAACTCCTGAGCAGCATGTCCGCCTCGCAGCTCTGAAATTTGGGCCTTTAATGTCAGTTCTGACCTTTCATTTGCATTTACACAAGACACTTGAAATTGTCTATAAATGTAAATATGAGTGTGCTTGTTTGCCAAAATATCAGATCAACAATATAGGATATTAAAAAATAGTACAAGAAAACCAGACAAAAATACAGGATTTTAAACACCAGACCAACATATTAATAAATAATTATACATAGCCTATATAAACAAATAAATAATTAGAAAATACAATCTTGAATGAAGGAATTATTGGATTAAACAATAAATATTTAAAAATGAAACGCATTTAATGAAAAACACAAAAATAGTCAACAAAATAATGGGAAAATGTTTGACATTGTAGAATACAGTGGGTACATAATTATGTAATCCATATCAAAATATGTCTGTTACTCAAAATAGAAGTTCACGGTAGGGATGGGCAAGTAACGATACCAGATGTCGGTATCAGGCCAATACCCAGCCTTATTTCAAGGTATCGGTACTCACGGTAGTGGCCGATACCAATAGGCTATTGGGAGCCCTCTTGTTGCCGTTCTACGATCAGGAACTAGAAATTAAAAGAAAAAAATGCCATTAATTTCATGCAATTTTAAGGGGAAACGTTAAATTGGGATGAATAAGTCTTTCTTTAAAATGATCTGTCGTTGTTTTTTGTTTAAAACGTATGAAAAATACTATTAATATATGTACTTGGTAGAGTTGAGTACTTCTACTGGTATCGGCCTTAGGCAGATCATACATTCTATACTTTACCTGGCCTATCTCTAGATGGTATGGTTGAACGTGACGTTGAAAGATTTAAGCCATCATTAATGGCTGGCATATGCACACAGACACACCAGCGCACACTCTGCAGTGGACAAGTTGCCATAGTAACACCAATAGAGATTCACCGAGCATCTTGTTTGGCCACTGCCCTTTTGAAACGGTGGCTCCCAGAAGCGGTCCGCTGACGAGGGGGCAGACCAATGATGAAGACTTCAAGGCATTTTCTTTTGCATTTGTAATCATGAATATTGCGATCTGACTTTAATTCAGAAAAGTGAAGAACGTAAGGTCGGCTCAGGAAGGAGCTCAGGCAGACAAAAAGCAGGAAAGCCCCAAGGACCGTCGGGTTCCTGAGTGCTTAGGCAGTGCGCAGACCAGCTCAGTGAGGTTGTCCAGTACATTTTTAACTGAGACTCAGTTGGTCCAATGTCTTATGCTATACTTGCTACATCAGACGTCACTTACTACACTCTACCACCTGAGCCATGCCTTCTCCTTCTCCTCTTTCTTCTTCCAGTTTGCGCTCTTTCTATAAAGGCCTTTAACCCACATTTCTCTCAAGATTCAGCAGAATCTCCACCACGTAGAAAGTAGTTCCTACAAGAATTAATTTCATTGAAAAAATACACTTAACTTGAATAATGTATGAGCTCAGCAAATCTCAGGTAAGGTCAGGTGTTCCAATACTTTTGTCCATGTAGAATACTTTAATATAGCCACAAGCATTTTGTATCGAAGGAACACACGAGTCCCCAAAATGTGGATCGAAAAGCACTGGAGGGGAAAATCAATTAATCACTCGTGTGATTGTGTCAGCTGCGGGACTGAGCGGTGACTAATGTGTGTGTGTGCGTGTGTCATTTCAGTGGCTCCCCCGAGGATAAATGATTACCTGTATTTAGACGGAGCTTTGAACTGAACAGATGCTTTGATGCAGTGATATTGAAGGTCTGCTATTGGCCTGCCTTCATTCTCTCCACCTTCCCTTATATTATTCTGCCATTAGAAATGTCCCATTGAGAAAGGTGAGAACGTAATAGCTTGAGCAAAAGTTCAGCTGGGAATATGACTAATCAGATGACCTTGCCAAGTGCCTGAAAGAACAGGTCAAGGACCTTGAAATGAGGTTTGAGTGGATTTTTCTATAAGGAGAAAACACTCATGGTTAGCACGTTGGACTTGTGGTTGGCACGCCTGCCTCAGTTCTGAGGTTTGGGTGCTCGAATCTTGTCTCAGGACTTCTCTTGGGGAGTTTATATATTCTAACCATGATACATAGGCTAGGCTAGAAAATTACGTTATAATGTTATTACTTATAATCAAATTATCTGAGACAACCATGCTTTTGTATGTTCATTGTGTTAATTCTTACTGTACTGTCACACTGGTAAATTCTCACAATAACATTTATTTATTTAGTATTTGCAGTAGGGGTGTGCCCAAAAATTCTCATATTTATCGCGATTTTCTTTTTAGTACGCTTCAGAATCGATTTTAAATGTCCCAAAATCGATTTTATTTAAATTATTTTATAGCATATATATATTATTTGCAAGTTAGAAGTATGATAAAGAAACAAATTCCAACACTCCAGGGTACGCTCCAACCGCCTGTTTTAGCTAAAGATATTACCAAGCTTTCTCCGACAACAACAAAAAAACTCTCAAAAATATATAAGTTACTTTCATATACTGATAAAACGTCTTTACCCATCTCAAAATGGGAAACAGACTTGTCTATAGCTCCGGAATCTGTCTTTTGGATTCAAGTTTGTGAAAATGTTTTTAAAATGACAAAACACACAAATTTACAACTTATCCAATATAAAATTATTCACAGAACATACATTACTCAATATATGATGAAGAAAATGGGACTCTCAGACTCCGACATTTGTCTCCAGTGTTTACAAAACACTACAGACACTTATTTTCATGCTTTATGGTTATGTACTCCGGTTATGTGTTTCTGGACTAAAGTCTTAGAAAAACTTTCCGCTGTCTTGGACTGTAGGATACCGTTCTCTCCAAACTTGTGTTTGCTAGGTGACTTAACAACAATTGACTTACCACATAAACAATTTCAATCTATACTTGTAGCCCTTACTATCGCAAAAAAAACAATTCTTGTTAACTGGAAAAATAAACAAACTTTGAATATCGACCAATGGTCTAACCTCCTCATAAATCATATTTTAATGGAAAAAATATCTGCCTCAAATAAAAACCAAATGTCAAAATTTAAAGAAACATGGTCTACGTATATAGAATTTTTTAACCTAAACTTGGATTTTAATTCTGCCTGTTGGGGGGTTGGGGGGCTACCGGTTGGTCGGGGTGGGGTCGGGGGGGGGGGGGGGGGCGGCTTTGTTGGGGGGGGCGGTGGTGGGGGTTGCGGGGGGTGCTGGGGGTGGGGGGTGTCTAGGGGATTGGGGACGTGGGGGCGGCTGGGGCTGGGTTGGGGTGGGTGGCGGGGGTGGATGGGGGGCGGGGGGTCGTGGGGGGGTGCGGGGGTTGGGGGCCGGTGGGGTGCCTGGTGGGCCTGCAGTGCCCCGTCCTGCTGCGTTGGGCCGGGGGCGCGGGCCGTGTTGGGGCGGGGGGCGCTCCTGCTCCTGGGTTTGCTCTCCGGCCGGTGGCCCTGGCGGGGCCCGGGGGTCGTCCTTTGGCGCTGCCGCGGCCTGGGGGGCCCTGAGGTGTTGCGCTTGCTCTGTTCCGGCGGGGGTCGTCGGCTCCCCTCTTTGGTGGAGATTTTCATGCATGCCAGATCCACCACACCAGCATCTACCGAAACTCAGACACAATCTGTTTCCTCCTCAGGTTATTGAATCGGTGGAGGCTGGTGTCTCGGATCTCACGCGGCTTCGTCTGTCCTTCCTTCCTTTTCTCGGTCTCTCCTTTGGTCTCTTGAGGCCTCCCTGATTTTATGTTTTTTGGATTTGTTGGGGTCTGGATGTTTCTTGGGCTGGGGAGGAGTTCTGGTGGGGGGTGTCTGGTCGGTGCTGGATTTCACCTTCCTTGGTTTTCTTTGGTCCCCTCGGGTCTCCTGGTGTTCGGTTTAGGTGAACGGTATGACATTTTTTCTAATAGGTTTTCTGGTGAGCTAACAAATACACGCACGCACGCACGCACATACACATACTCACCCACACACACACACACAAAAAAATATATATAAAAAAAATAAAAATAAATAAAAAATAATAATAATAAAAGAGCAATGATGATGACATTTCCGAATGAACAATACTGAGCTCTTTAAAAAATAAATAAATAAATAAATAAATTATTTTATAGTGTCTTGCCTTTGTCTGTGTGTGCCTTTATTTGGAGCGCTGTTCATGTTGTACTCGGTTTGGCCACTGAGGGGCAGTGTGGTTCCACGCGGTCTAATACACTGTTAAGTCGTAGCCACATTAGAGAGTAGAAGGAAAAAGTCACAATCACAAGTTTTTTTTTTCAGCGTGGCGCCGTTCTTTTGAGTGATAAACGTGCCGCGAGTAGCGCGCTAATTAGCATTAGCGAGTCAGACTGGCATAGATCATTACGATTCCTTGCACATCTATAGATTGAAGCAAAAATCATTGTCATTTTGAATCAAAAATCGCTCCCAATCGAAAATAGTTTCTGAATCGAATCACAGGCCCAACAATCGGAATCGAATCGAATCGTGAGACATTCAAAGATTCCCACCCCTAATTTGCAGTATATGATTTCGTACTCATTTAAAATCGATTAGGAGATTAAGTTTTTAATTCAATTATGATTGTTATAGCATTACTATCATCTGCATTGGATTCATCAGTAAAATAATGCTCTTTTTTGTACAGTGGTATGCAAAGACGACTATAGAAAGACTAAAAATGAAAAATGTGATATTAGTTTGAGTGAAATCCTGAATGCTTGTGAAAAGTGGCTTAATTCATACAGGTACAGAGCACTCAAATAAAGTATGTGTTTTTTTAAATTTGAAGAACACTTGGGAATTCCAAATAATTCAGCTGTCTGTGCAGCTGTATCCATTGAGATTAATTGCGTTCAGTGAGGCTTGCGTTTCTCTTCAGAGACCCTTCCTGCATGCAAAGTAAGACAAAAGTGCAAGGGGTGGGTGGGGGATCTTGGGGGGGAGATCTTGAGAGACGGAGAGTGTTTCAGATATTGGTTACCATGCCAACAGCCTTATAAAGTAGTAATGCTACCTCGCTTTCTGCGCAGTGATTTAATCAGCTAACCCAGGCAGCAATGCATCATCATCAGGCTGAGTTTGGAAACACATCCGAACAACACAATTCACATCACTGCGGTCTGAGATATTTGTGTTCACGTTTTAATCTTTATCTACTCTCGGGCTTTAATTGAACTCAAATGTCAACTCAGACAACAAGTGATATCATCTACTGGATAAATAAGAATAACGATAGCATTTTGACCATCTGTATAGGGTTCTGTACTTGGCTTCATCTCAGTACCGTATTGTGATGCCCCATAGATAAAGGATCGAAACTAATGCTGCATTCGATGATGGTCGGAAGTCGGATTTATCCGAGTTGGTTTTTCCCAGTTCCGACCTGAAAGCGTTCAAGGCAAAAGTAAACAACCAAAATGGCGGATAGCGATAAATTGTTTTTTATTTTGGTCCTCAAAACTCATTTTGACCTCCAGCAAACTTGCTTTCTCGCAATTTTGCTTCATTTATTCTTTTTATCTTATTTCATAAGCATTTCATACAGTTTAGCAGATCACCGTATAATTTCATGCAGGGATATAGCGGCATACTGTCATGTACGTTGTTTTATGTGGAGATATGTCGAATATTTATGAATGAAGAAAGCTATCTAGTTTTATACTTGAATAAATTGTGTTTTACCATACATGATCTGTGTTTCCATAGGGGTCGCCATTGTAGAGTGACATCACATTGTAGTATGTCGGTGAAGTCAGGGTCCTTTTTTTTGTTGTTGCCGACTTCACAAGTAGGATTTCCGAGTTCAAGGGGGCGTTCCCGTACACACTTTCTGGTTTGAACTCGGAAAAGTCCGACTACCAACCATTCTTGAATGCAGCATAAGTAATGAAGGAACTTCTCAATCGCAACACAGTCTTTTTTGGTTGATTACGTTAATTTTAGTGTCAAGAGTTATCCAAAATGGTGCTTAGTCAACACTACGCTGCGTCTCTTCTTATAGTGTTTCAGTCACATGAGAATTTGTGCTTACCCCCTAGACAGTCCCGTGTTTACTCCATCCTTATTTGAAAAACCAGATAACTGCACTTGTTTACCGTAAATACTCCAATTGTCATTTTTAATGTAGCCGCAAAGGGGCACAAGCCAGTGTCATCTTGTGCCGGTCCCAAGCCCGGATAAATACAGAGGGTTGTGTCAGGAAGGGCATCCGACGCAAAAACTTTGGCTAAATCAAACATGCGAATCAAATATATGACTTCCATACCGGATCTGTCGAGGGGATGAAGGAGACTTGGTGATGGAATGAGGAGGTGCAGAAGTGGACCCAGAGAAAGCGGTTATAGCTAAGAAGAAGTGGGGCACCGACAGGACTGAAGAAAGTAGACAGGAGTACAGGGAAATGCAGCGTAAGGTGAAAGTGGCAAAGGCCAAACAAGGGGCTTACGATAACTTGTATGCTAGGTTGGCTAGATCTGATCTGATCTATACAGGTTAGCAAGGTAAAGAGACAGAGATGGGAAGGACGTGCAACAAGTTAGGGTAATAAAGGATAGGGATGGAAGTGTGTTGACAGATGCCAGTAGTGTGATGGGAAGATGGAAAGAGTACTTTGAAGAGTTGATGAATGAGAGAGAACGAAGAATAGAAGAGGTGACTGTTGTGGACCAGGAAGTAGCAAAGATTAGTAAGGATGAAGTGAGAAAGGCATTGAAGAGGACGAAGAGTGGAAAGGCACTCGGTCCTGATGATATACCTGTGGAGGTATGGAAGTGTCTAGGGGAGGTAGCATTCGAATTTCTGACTGGGTTGTTCAACAGGATCTTGGAGCTATGGGAAAGAGTAGTTGAAGCTAGATTGAGGGCAGAGGTCAACATTTGTGAGCAGAAATATGGTTTCATGCCAAAAAAAAGAGTACCACAGATGCAGTATTTGCTTTGAGGATGTTGATAGAGAAGTACAGAGAATGTCAGAAGGAGCTGCATTGTGTCTTTGTAGATATGGAGAAGGCTTATGACCGGGTGCCCAGAGAGGAACTGTGGTTTTGTATGAGGAGGTCTGGAGTGGCAGAGAAGTATGTTCAAGTGGTGCAGAACATGTATGAGGACTGTAAGACAGTGATGAGGTGCGCTGTAGGTATGACGGAGGAGTTCAAAGTGGAGATGGGACTACATCAGGGATCAGCTCTGAGCCCCTTCTTGTTCGCTATGGTAATGGACAGGATGACAGATGAGGTTAGACGGGAATCTCCATGGACTATGATGTTTGCTGATGACATTGTGACCCTGACTGAGATGGTTTGGACATGTCCAGAGGAGAGATTGTGAGTATATTGGCAGACGGATGCTGAGTTTCATGAAGGCAGTTGGTGTGAGAGCAGAGGATGCAGAGGACAGGGTTAGATGGAGGCAACTGATTCGCTGTGGCGACCCCTGAAGGGAAAAGCCGGAAGGAGAAGAAGAAGGCCTATCAATATATGTTTCAAATCATGTTATCACTCCGCTAACCTCGGGTCCAAAAGGTGTTTTATAAGTCTGTGACTATTACAATTTTAGTACTAAGGTTGACAACAAAAGGTGGATTTAGAAAATTAGAAACAGTTAAAAATACGGTATAACTTGTTTGACTGCGGCATATCCACTTCACAGTGGAGCGGTTGTCGTTCCACATCTGGGCTCCAGCTTTCCTGTTTACATGTTCTCCCCATGCCTGTGTGGGTTTTCGCCGGGTATTCTGGTATCCTACCACATTCCCAAAACATGTGCATATAGCTTAATGGAAGACTAATTGTCAGTAAGTGTGAATGGTTGTTCCCTGTGGCGGCCAGTTCACGGTATACCCGGCCCAAATCAGCTGTGATAGGCTCCAGCACACCCACGTAATGTGGTACAGATAATGGATGGATGCACTGTTTTTAAAGCATTTTTCCATTACTTGAATGCTCGCTATGCAGTGCATGCAGTCCTAAAATATGTATTAAAGAAAAATTTAACAGTTATGACATTATCAAGGTCTTTGTCTAAAGGTCATGGGAAGTAGTGCTGAATATTAAGGTACCATTTATGAAGGCCTTTTGGCTGAAGAGGCAGCTCAGTAATGTGTAAAAATGTGATACATGTAATTTTTTTATTTATTCATGGTCCACAAAGCATTTAGCAGTCAGAGAAACCATATTTGACATATTGGTAATTGTACAGGACTAATTTATCACCATTATTTTGTCATCACCAGTTGAAATTTGCACCTCTTAGACTGCAGTCAAAAATAATGTAAAAACTATGATGGTGCAGTACAACACATTAAGAAAACAAAAAAATCCTCATCTTGTATTGGATACTTTCCAAAAGCCCCACTGTGACTCCTTCCTTGATAAGAATTGGAAAATCTTGACAATTTCAGAATGTAGAGGTTCATGAAATGAAATCCACACAAGTGGCACACAGCTCAGACTGACGGCATCAATCAAAACACACCTAAAACCTCCACTGTTGTACTGTATGCCCCAATATCAACTAATTATTATATAGCAGAAATGTTGGGTTTCTGTAATTTGCAATACAGTACCATAATTACTTAAACACACTCCTCCTCCCTACAAGACAGATGGTTCCTGTGTGGACACACGCGCATGCACTAACACTCCTGTAGGTGGTCCGAAGCTGTCGGCCTTATCCGCTTGGCCCAGCTGTGTTTCCAGACGCTGGTCTCCCACAGTCTCTGCCTGACTGCTGGTGTTAAAGTGGGCTGTTTAAATTTAGATCTGACATTCATCATTTCCTCAGCTTCAATGGGGTACAAAGTCAGAGGCTGGCAAGGGTGATACCTCTTCCGCCGTTGTCCATCTGCCTCACCTCAGCACTCCCATTGCTCTGCCCTGCAACGGATGGCGGCAAAGATGAAGTGTTTATATGATTTAGTTGCTTGATGTGGGGCCGCTCGCAATGACACAGACTGTACTGTGATATCAGTACAGGCTCCCCTCTTTGGTGGAGATTTTCATGCATGCCAGATCCACCACACCAGCATCTACCGAAACTCAGACACAATCTGTTTCCTCCTCAGGTTATTGAATCGGTGGAGGCTGGTGTCTGCGGATCTCACGCGGCTTCGTCTGTCCTTCCTTCCTTTTCTCGGTCTCTCCTTTGGTCTCTTGAGGCCTCCCTGATTTTATGTTTTTTGGATTTGTTGGGGTCTGGATGTTTCTTGGGCTGGGGAGGAGTTCTGGTGGGGGGTGTCTGGTCGGTGCTGGATTTCACCTTCCTTGGTTTTCTTCGGTCCCCTCGGGTCTCCTGGTGTTCGGTTTAGGTGAACGGTATGAGATTTTTTTTCTAATAGGTTTTCTGGTGAGCTAACAAATACACGCACGCACGCACGCACATACACATACTCACCCACACACAAAAAAAAAAAAAAAAAAAAAAATATATATATATATATATATATATATATATATATATATATATATATATATTAAAAAAAAAAAAAGAGCAATGATGATGACATTTCCGAATGAACAATACTGAGCTCTTAGAAAAAAAAAAAAAAAGAAAAAAAAATTGAGTGGACCCAAAAATAAGCATAAGATGTTTATTGAAAAGAAAAGAACATTTCAAACAAAAAACAAGTTGAATCAAAGTAGAGAACTCTGTGAGATGACAGAGGAAGACGTTAAGATGACCAGGAAGCACAGCAAAGCCCTTTTCACACTGCACTTGCTCAGGAACGGCGATGGCGCCCTGTTTGGCAGCCTGCCCCTATTTGGAAGTGCTGACATAGCAGCATCAGGAAGTAAACACAGAGTTTTATCACTGGTTTAGATTTTTTTTTTTTTTAAACCTTCATAACTTTACAAGATGTATCTTTCATTGTATTGTCGCAAAATAAATCCCTGGCTTTGTTCATTTTAAGGAGGAGGAGAAATAGCGAGCAACAGAAAGAAAAAAAAAGTGGGATATTACATCCTTTACTAATGACTTGGTGGCAATTTGGAGAGTTTAATCTGAGTTACAGTTTAACCAAAACCCCTTTGAGGTTTTATTTCAGGCTGAGCAAAGCGCATTGTATTCTTATACACTTGACATCACTGTATGTTATCTCTCGTGTGTCCAAAGCCAAAGACAGAGACATTACATTTATTAAAGCTTTCTTCATTGTCATCCTCATGCTGTTATGTGTAAATAAGTTAGCCAAAATAGCATTAAAACCCTAAAGTCTTTCTGCTGCATCAATTCCATGATGGCCGCCCCTCACCACACACAAGATGAATGGGTTTGATGATGGCATTCTGTGCCCTGATAAGTGCAGAGTGAAAAGGGGCACAGGAAGCAAAATTTAGAAAGACAAAAAAAAGTGAAGTCTTAACTCACTGGATTAGCATCAAAACACACGCAAGGACATGAATGCAAACTGAATTATCTGGCTTTTCTGGCGGAGTTGAAGAGTGGCAGAAGGAATCAGGTGTGCCGTGCTGCAGCTCTATGAATGTAGGCCAGCCCCGCCCCCTACCCCACAGCACCACTGCAGGAAGATAAAAAAAGTCAAATACAACCAAAACCACAACAAGGCATACATTTGTCCAAAACTGAAATACCAAAATTAACCTAGAAAAACCCAGACCGTAAGAGTTTATAACGGATAATACAAGTTTGTTGCTTAGGATGGAGCCGACAAATGTGTACATGTTGATTTTTGAGGGTTTTAAGTGACTATGCAGATGACTTTATCCAGAGACTGCATCTATCAGAGTTAATTTTAGGTTTTGGGAACATCCAATCCATCCATTTTTATAGTGCTTGTCCTAATTACGCATGAAGCCAAGGAATAAATCAATACGTTTTAGTGAGCTTTGAGAAAAAGGTGCAGATGTGTATTTTTATCTCCTACTGTTGTCACTATAACAAGATAGGGCATTTATTTGACAATCTTCTTCGTTTTCAATGAATAATGCAAGGCTCTCAAAGCATACATTTAGTCTTGTGAAAGTCTATCGCTTGATCAGAAGGTTTGGACCTTATCACTGTAGCCCTGCCCTGTCTCAGACAATTCTTAAATAGCACGTACGCCCCAAGATTTTATGTAAATTATTTCCATTTTTGCCCCATGTCATCTTCCCTCTCAAACTCAAGATACAATTTCCATCAATTCTTAATGTTTGAGGGACATACTCATTTCACAGGTCAATTAATTTTAATCACAGTATGTCAATTTAATCTGAGTTCAAGCCGCTAGATGGACACCTTGCGAAAATCTCATTAACCTTCCCACTTTGCAATGTATTCTCCTTACCAGCAGGCCAAATCCACTACTCAACCATTTTGTAGCTTATTCTTTTTTTTTATGTTGGCTAGGAAACTTCAATATTTGAATGGTGTCAAGTAACTGACATTGACTAGTTAACTCACGATTAATCACAAATGTTATATCTGTTCTAAATGTACAATAAACAAATCTAGGTTTTCATACACTAGTTGACAAAAGTGGGGATTTTTTTTTTAACTAATAGAAATGGTTCAAATCTATTTTTGACGTCTACAGACGTCATTGGCAGTGAATGAGTTAATTAAATGAGTGACATCTCGTCAAATGTATCCGTAAGTATATTGGAAAATAACTTGCTGGTATTTTACTGCAAATACTGCTGGGTTGTATGCCGGAACATGTGGTTAGCACGTCTGCATCACAGCAAGAAGTCTCCGGGTTTGAATCTTACCTCCTTGTTCTTCCTGTGCTTGCATGGCTTTTCTCTTCGCCACATTCCAAAAGCATGAGTGTTCGATTAATTGAATACTCTATGCCCTGTGACTGACTGGCAACCATTCCAGGGTGAACCTCAAAGTTAACTCGGATAAGCTCCAGCTCACCCGTGACCCTGAACAGGCTAAGTGGTAGAAAAAGGATGGATTGATGAAAGGTTAGTAGATAAAAGACATACACCCGTACACACATTATCCCCTCATACTGGCTCTTAAAGATGTTCTCTGGCCTCATTAGCATTCAGCTGCACCCTGATTCTCTGTCAACATTTGACTCCACGGGTGATGGAGAGCAGACTGATACAGAGGGAGGCCAAGCGCCTGCAGCTCGACACTGTGGCTAGAGGCGGAAGAGACAGAATGACAGGCCTACACAGATGGACTGTGACTCTCCTCTCACCTTGAGGTAAGGCCTCCAAGTTATCTTTGACCTTAAACTACGTCTCTTGTCGACAACACACGTAGGAACCACACAAGCAAAAACAACTGTCTTGTAGTTAACCCTTTGATAGGTTTTCGATTAAATAAAGCCATATTCTTGAGTCAAATGATAATGTTTTCATTGCATATTCTAAAAGTTGCACGGTGTCTATTTTGAAAGCCACTGAAACTACCAAAATGGGCCCTTGCCTGGAGATTTTGCATCGATTTTGCAGTATGAGGAGGTTTTGCAGGTCAAATTTAATGTGTGATGACTGACAACCCCAAACCCCCAAATTAGAATAAAATGCTAGTCCAGTGGAACTTTCAAAAAAAAAAAAAACCCTGCCATGATGCTCAGTAAGCATCTAAACGACAGTGGTGTCCTGATTTTTTTCTTTGTTTTGTAAGCAAAAATGTTACTTACGAGTATGCTTAAAGTGTTCCTATGACATAACAAAAAAATGGAGCAATTATGTGGCACTTCTAAGTGTTTTTTTTGTGACTATATGGTGGTATTTTCCTGATAAAACACGTTTAAAAAAAGTTGATTTGGCATACGAGTGGTCAAGAATTCAAGTCGCAAGTCAAGCGATTGCTAATGAGGTGTGACTTAGTGGTAGAGTGGTCGTCACACAACCCCGAGCGTGCACTCTAAAAACATTTGGGTCAAAAGTAACCCAATTATGGATCAAAAATGGACCGATCCACTTTAGAAAATTGGGTCAAATTGACCCAAGTAGAGGATCGGTCCATTTTTGACCAATAGTTGGGTAATTTTTGACCCAACTGTTTTTAGAGTGTGTGGGTTTGATCCCACGTTCAGTTCTAGGCTTCCTGGGTGGAGTTAGAATATTTTCCCCACTTATGTGGATTTTCTCAAAGTATTTAAAAACATGCATGTTCAGTTCATTAAAGACTCTAAATTGTCTCTATGCCCTGCGATTTGGCTATGGGTGTACTCACCTCTTTATCAAAGTCAGCTGGGATAGGCTCCAATTCTAATGATCAAAACTGGATAGGAATACCTATATGCTTAATAAACTTGTCTTTTTTTTCTTTTTCTTTTTTTAACGGTGACAGTTTGTAACCTTGCCTGCAAGTTGAATTCTCGCTGTATTTGTGAGTTCACAAACGACCCCCGAAAATCCATCTTGTGCTGATTTTGCTGATTTTCTACGATCTGAACCACTGGTTTGGACCAACCACAAAGCATCAGTGTGTTTGGGGGCGGCATATGCGACTGTGATGAAAAAGAGAAGCGCTGACGCCATGGGAAACTGTCAGTACCAATCTGTTCTCGCTGCAAAATTCGTTCCACGCATGTGTGGCCGGAAATACATTGAGCTTACATTCAATATTTTATTTGGCAATTGGCAATTTTTTATTTATTTTTTTGTTGGTGCTTTGTTTACATTCGCCACAGCTTCCAAAATGCTGGCTGACGCCATGACTCGTGATGATGCTGTGCAACGTTTCCCCTGAGTTTCCACAGCTTTAATAGGGTTGTATTAGCAGCAATTGCCCATCTTTTGAATGCAGAGGAAGAAGACGACAGTGTGTTGTGTGGCATGACAATCATCATCATTGTTGTTGTCATCATTATGTACATTTTACAATCCTCACACGCTAAACCGTCCCAGCAATTTTAAACATAATCTTAACATCCTGTATAGTATTTATTAAAACAATATGAACCACAGATTAAACTACAACATTTTAGAATGTTCAAGCAGGAACATGTGTCATAAATTAATTAACTTGCGTAGCACCGATCAGGCGGTGTCGTAAAACTTGATCGACTCTGTTCATGCATTCAAATTGGGACCAATTGGAACACATTTTGCAGCTGTAACGGATTTGGTACTGACAGAAACACACAAACCAAACATGACGACACAAGTGGGGCGAATGCATGGACGCTGCAATTAATTGTGTTCTTGCAAAATTACCCACTGTTTGCTTTTTGAAAGAACAGCGAGGGGCACTTCCCGCATTTTTAGCTGGTGAAGATATTTGCGTTTTTTTTTATTTTTTTTTACCTACTACGATGGTGACATCATTTTCATCCGTTGCTGTGATTGGTCAAAACAAACGTACGTTTGGTAGGCATGCAGAAGTTGTTGCATTGCCCAATTGCCTTTCCCGAGCAGAACACATTGGAGCAATCCCAGACTGATATTAACTCCTTTGAATGATTCACGTGATCAATCTGGCTCTTGCCAAGTTAGTCAGCTTGACCCTAGAATGAATTCAGCCACTTTTACATAATATCCTATATCAATGATTTTGATTTTCACTCAAACGTTACACCTTTTACTCAAATCCCAAACAATGTGTTCAAATTACAAAGGAAGGACTCACTTCATAGCATGTTTGGAAATGATAAAATCCTTGCCCCCTGCTTCTTCTATATTTCAGTAGTTTAGTAGCCACTGTGAATTTAAAGTGGACTTACATTACGTTTGGGCGTTAGCGGAGTAATTTAATTAATTAGCTGTTAATCCAACTACAACAGCTTTGTCAGTGGCTGTTTCATTTGCACGAAAGCCATCATCTTAATAATGAAGATCAAATTAATTTGCTCTCCCCTCCACTATCTCTGCCTGACACTCTCTGCCTTGTTCTCCGTCCTGTGTCTCCTTCCTGTTGCCCTCTTCATCTCCACGGCAACCTGCAGCTTTATCACACTCGTGTACGGTACAATTAAACTGCAGATGCAAGATGGCTGAAAAAGGAAGAGTTGTTCTTCCTTGCGCCTCTTATCAGGAAAACACCTACTGTGCTAATTCTGTTCAAAATTGTATTTGTGCCATCAATTTAATTAAAATGGCAATTGAGCCATTGTTCACACGTTACTGCAAGAGAACAGAGAATTACAGCACACGTCTTCTTTCTTTCCTCTCCTTCAGCCATGGTGATAAGTTCAAATCTGGTGCGATGGAATATACAGTTTGTCTCTGTCCAAATGATAAATAAATACATACGATGACTGTCACCATGTATTATTTCACTTTCAATTAAGGAGTCACATATTGTGACTACCACCTTCCGCCGCAGAACACTCAGTGTGAGATTTATCTAGATTTGATCAGATTTAATGCTGCATATGAGGGCGGGTGCTGGGAAACAGGAAATATTGCAAACAAGGCCTGGCCACACTGTGCCCCAGTCGAACGTAAACAAAATAAAATCTGACAACGGTGAGAAGGTAGCATTTTTCGTGTGTGAGAAGAATCAGTTAGACTTTTTATCCATCTTTTTCTTAGGCAGCCTGAAACGATTTTCAATTCTTAATAATTTGTAAATAGCTTCCAGTTTACTAGAATGCAATATTAACAGGGGGAAAAATGATAGATTAGAATAGATTTAAACCATTAAACTGTGCAGGATTGAACTAAAATTACAAAACAGTACATAAAAAAAAAAAAATCACAGACCCCATGCTTATGAATAAAATTGGTATGGCAGCACATCATTACCGCCACCAAACATAAAGCACACAAATTATTATTTTTTTTTTTAGTCTACATACTCGTACAATACATATCTCGAGTAATTGAAAATACGTTATTAATAACCGAACAAGTCTACAGATGACTGCACAGAATTGCTGTTTCCTGCCAGTTTGTCTAAAGTACAGTGCCACATTACGGATGCAGGGAGTTACCATCGTTATGGTTGACTGTTGCCCCAGTTGGATGTCTGCACTCGGCTGAGGAAATAGTAACTTCCACTTGACGTAGAGATCCCATAGGCCTACTTGGTGATAAATACATAAATAAACGGTCATCCTCTTCCTGTCTTCTAATACTGGCTAATCTGTTGTTCACCCATAAGCCATATCAGCCCTGATATCAGCCCTGATATCAGCCCTCAAAAACCTGTAATTGTAGCGTCTCCTTTCAGATAAAGTGGAGTAGCTATAGCGGAATTTTATTTTGACAGAGTAGTCCACAATCCTTCTACAGGGCAATGATGGGGTAATGTTATTAATCAGGCGCTTGTGATTTTTGAATTTTTGAAAGCATTACTTTTTTTTGGGGGGGGGGGGGGGGGACACAACTTATACAATTTCACTAAAGAAAAAGTATGATAGCATCAAAGTCAGTCTGCCACTTGCAGCATCTCCTGTTATTTTACATGCTTACGCACTTGTAATATAAATACATGACTCAGAAAACGTTTTTGAGATGAGATTGACCTTTTAGGTGGTATTTCAGGATGCACCTGAAGATGAGCTTAATTGGACCTTCTCCAAACTTTTGAATGTCCAACTGTTTAATGGTACTGTAAAGTCTTTTTGCACAACTTGCTGTTCTCTAAAAAGAGCTTGAATGACAAAATTCACAACAGTTTTTGATCCATGACTCATCCAATAAAATGGTATTGAAACAGTTCTCTTCACAGTGGCGTGCACATCTCTATAGATGCCTGGGGTGAACAGCCGTTTATCCAATTCTCCCGAGAAATATTTTTTCAAGAATGACGCCCACCCTAAAGCCTGGGCGCTTGGGGCCACCGCTCCATTGGCCCCGCTCGCTGCATATGCCCCTGCCTCTTCATTGACATTATGACACCAAGACGACACCTAACAAGTGATCAACAGTACCTCGCCACACAAGGCTTCAAATGGTGTCTCAGTAAGCCTATAAGCTTGGAGTGTCATCAACAGCAGGTTACAAAGTAGATACAGTGACACGAAATACTGGATGATTCACAGACAGGCATAGAAATGCATACCCTTGTAAATGTAAACAAAACAAAACAAAACGACACAAAACAGCTGTGAAATTTGCCCTGAGTGCCATGTTAGCAAGACGTTGAAAATGTAATGAAACATTTAACAGATGGACATGTGTAAAATCAATGTACTGGATCTATAATAAATGGTTCGTTAGCAGCTCTAATACCAAACAAACAATATGCATTACTATTATAATTAAAATAAGCAGCAATTATAGGCTATTTGTTATTTCAACTATTCTAAAATAAACAACCAACTAACGCTTTGGACGAGTGAGGGCTGTCACTTTACGACACTAACGACAGTACTTTCGCTCAACGACACCTCTCAACTGCTTTACGGCAGGCGTGAGCGTCTCTAGCTAGCTAGTGGCCGCTCAGTCGTCAGGGTAAATACAGGCAACATTTGTTTTCCGAAAAGTTACAATAGTCTCACGTTGAGGTTTTCAAACCAGGAGATATGGATGTCGGAGAGCTGTTGAATTATCAGGTATGGATTAGGCTTCCCCTCACTCACCACTCTTCAATGAACTTTTATGTTGCTAACACTTCCATTGAGTCTCAAATGGGTTGCGTGTGTCGCTGCTCGCAGTTGTACTGTATCTCTAGTCGTGTTTTACTTCGCGTCTGCTTCAGTTAGTTATATTTTGTAAATTGTTAAAATGATCATGTCACATGTGTAGCGCACTATGTGACAAGAGATCGTGTTATTTCTCTTTCGTTTTTTTTTTTTTTTTACCAGGGATTAATGTTCGTAGCTAACGTGCTAGCTCAAACTAGAGCTGGTCCTGTGACAGATGATGCTGAATGTCCACGATACAATTTAAGTGAACATATTAGCACTTTTTTGTTTAAACACCTCTTGCCATTTTAAGAGGAGACAGTGATCTCTTCCGCTCACCAGATCCCCTTATGTCATAACCGTGTTTTAAGTATTGAGATAATGAATCTCACCTCGCAGCCTGATCGAGGAGCAACACGTTCCAGAGAGAAGGATGCAGGAGAGGAGGATCTGAGAAGTGCAAAGCATCAGAAGCTGTCGAATGTCAAACACAGAGATGGGACAGCTGCAGGCCTTGAGGGTGGGGCTGACATGAAGGACAGTAATGACTTGACGGCTGTGGATCGCAAGAAGATCTTGGAAAAACTGATGGACCAGGATGAAGATGATCCTGAGGTAGGTGGATTTTGTATACACAGTAGAATTGCAGAAGTCAAATACTGCTGAGATTGTACATTTTGGAATTTAGTCAAAATGTTCATGGAAAATATGCCTCAAAAGTTGCACAAAACGTAATGAAGTTTTTACATGACATCACGTGCTGTGATGCCAGCGTACATCAAAAGCGAGCATCAAGGGATTACCTCTGCGTATGATAGCTCTGGGAGGATGCTTCAAAATAAACACTGCACAAGCTATCAACCCAGTACTGTAGTCACTTACACGAGTGTGGGCTGTGATTAGTTTGATGCTCTGAATGTAAATTCTGTTATTTACATAATTGTAATGGAAATATTAGTTATTTGTCATTTGAACATCTTTGCATTATATCGAACAGGGTTCTTGTGTTTTTAGTTTGCATGCTAATATATCATTTAAGAAAAAACATTGAAGAAAAATAGAATACATAAAAAAATTAATAGAAAAACTTATTGAGCCAGTGATATGTGTGTGAATAATGTTTAAAACTTTTTTCATCACCAAAACCCCCCCACAAAAAACCCAACAGGCGGTAATATCATACAAAGTATGATATGGGATGGCCCAAGTTCAGAAAAAGAAATACAGTAATTTCTGGACTATAAGCTGTTACTTTTTTCACTTGCATTCGACCCTTCGGTTAATACAAAGATGCGGCTTATACATCAGATTACAAAATATAAAGGAAGAGCCTCAGGCAGAGCAAAACAAACCAAGTGAGCCCAAATACAGTAGGAGAGAAAGAACGAGAGCGAGACAATTTGCGCTCTCATTATGGAAAAGAAAGAAGCGGGAACCCAGTGCGGTAACATTAAAACACCTGCGGCTTACAGACCTGGTGTGGCTTATATGTGTAACAAACTCGAGTATTCCCCAAATTTAGCTAGCATGGCTTATAGTCAGGTGCGTCTTATAGTCCAGAAATTACCGCAGTTTAAATTTGAGTTTGTAATGTAGCAAAATGTGTATAAACCAAAGGGGTGATACCTTTGTGAAGCACTCTACTTACAAAGGAAACAATATTTACTGTTTGAAAATCCACAAAATCATCCGACACACTTGCAGTAAGAAAACAAAATCCTTCTTTATGTCACAGTTTTTTAGGAGCAACTTTCTGTTTGTGAGACTGTCGGCGTAATACCACAACTGCAGTTAAAAATGAAACTCAAATATGTGCAAGGCTTGGAACTAGAAAATACTGATGTAAATTGTGGCGGCCGTGGCTCAGGGTGTAGAGATGGTCGTTCAGTAACCAGAAGGTCGGCTGTCCGATCCCCGCTCTCCCTAAGTCATGTGTGGTTGTGTCCTTGGGCAAGGCACTTCACGCACATTGCCTCCAGTGCTACTCACGCTGGTTTATGGAAGGTGCGAATGTTTGTTGGTGGTCAGAGGGGCCGTAGGCGCACACTGGCAGCCACGCTTCCGTCAGCCTGCCCCAGGGCAGCTGTGACTACTTAAGTAGCTTACCATAACCAATGTGTGAATGCATGAATAATATATCCATTGTGAAGCGTTTTTGAGTTTCAAGAAAGAAAAGCGCTATATAAATCGAATGCATTATTGTTATTATTATTAAATTCATGATGTCAGAGGTGCTATAGCCCGAGGCTGAATTTAAGCGAAGGCAGCCACCTCTGAATTTTGAATGCAGGAAAGACCCTGGTGAAGTAACTCAATAAGTAAGTAGTAATGTCACGCGAGCATTGTCACATGTTATCAAAGTTACTGTGTTAAATTGTATGGTGTGTTGTATGAATGTTAACTGTGAGCGTCTGGGCACATGAGCTACAGCTGCAACGTGAAGTCACATTCACATTTTGCCATCATTGTAAAAGTGTGAAACTGAGTGTTCAAATGTTTTACCAAATGGCGAACGCATAGAACATGTATCCACTTAAGTTTAAATGTTACATATGTTAATTTAGTTTAATCAGTTGCGTAACAGTCACAATCTTAAAACTTACAAGAAATGTTTAAGTGTCATGTGAAGATTTTTGACTGGCAAGAGCATAAAAAAGTTAACTACTGTAATTTTAATACGTTAAAGCAATAAAGTACAATAAAAAAACTTTTGATATCATGAACAAGGAGGGCAAAAAAATATGCACCTCAGATGACTTTTTTTCTTTAGTGTAGCTGTCATGCAATGTGAAAATTGGCTTGAATTTTGAGGCATATTTTTCTGTAATCCTTTGGTTGTTTACTTGAAATGGACAACCTTTGGGGCATTTAAAATATGGAGGTCCACATGTATTCTAATGATAAGTGAGAAAATATGTATACATTATTCTGTTCTTTATGTAGTCTTATATGAAATGTGGCTTGTAATGTCCTCCTAACCTGTCGTTATGTGCCCACCATGCCAAATGCTTTTAAGCCATCAGGAAGCTAGACCCTTTTCCTTTTTCCAATAAAATCCCCCGGAGTGCAGAAACTCTGACTCCTCTCACATAATTACTGTGTCTTTGTGCTGCAGGCAGCCCATGTGTCGCCTTGACAAAAGGCTTCTTCTTGTTTCGCTTTCATCTTTCCCCTCCTGCTATTTCCCTCCTGTATCAAAAAGGCAGAGCCGGTGGATGAAAGCTCAGTGAAAAAAATGATCCTGACCTTTGAGAAGCGATCCTATAAAAATCAGGAACTCAGGATTAAGTTCCCCGACAATCCAGAAAAGTAAGTCCACCAACGACCTCCTTTCAGCCAACTTTTATTCTTTTTCTAACCACTTGTTGTGTGCCTCTCTGCAGGTTCATGGAGTCAGAACTGGACCTGAACGACATTATACAGGAAATGCATGTGATTGCTACCATGCCTGATCTCTATCACCTGCTAGTGGAGCTCAACTCTGTTCACTCTCTCATGAGTCTTCTAAGTCATGAAAACACTGATATCCTTTCTGTGATACACTATCCAACTCGTTTTGTTTTTTTGTTTTTTTGGTCATTCATTGCCAGTAAATCCCAAGAGAAATTATTCAACAGTGAGTAACACTAGGATTCGTGATTCCCTCAGGAATCGAACATCAAATCCTTTTACTGACCAAAAATGCCTTTGAGTGAAACTAATTGGACCTGGCTGTGATATGATTTTTAATACATCATCATAGAATATCACAGCTGAAATTAGAAATATACCCTCTAGTTCAGTGATTCCCAACCCGGGGCATCATCGGGGATGCCAATTTTACTTAATTTTCCCGATTATATATTTATTAATTAGTTATTTTTTAATTAATGGTGGACTATGAGATTTTTCTAATGTTAAATGAGTCTGAGTACTTGTTTTGAACTAACGTCAACCCTCTGTTTATTCATGATTTGGCATTCACAAATGTGCTAAGTACTCAAGAGATTTTTTTTTTTAACCGTTCCTGATATTTGCTGAAAAACTCACCTTTTTGCTGTTTTAATGCTTAGGCCAAATGAAAGTATTGCTTTTGTGCCATCTGATGGCATCTTGGTGCCGAGGAAACAATTTGAAGTGAGTTGAGGAGCTTCATCTGTACAAAAGTAGTTCTTTGCTCCCTTCTTGTGGCATATGTAGCAAATCACAAAATCTTTTAGGGGAGTGTCTCGGTCCGTATCCCCCGCAAAAAGCAGGGGTTAATGTCAATGTTATGTCGTGTTAACTTGGCCATACGCCAAATTGAATTGAATTCTGCTGACGGTTTACTATGTTGCAAAAAATGACAAGGAGTTCAACTCAAATGTTGAAATCAGCGACCTCTTTCATTGGTAACAAAGACATATCCAGTACATATTAAGCAAAATAATGCATCCATTTTCTATTGCGCTTGGGCTTATTAAGGTTGCCAGTGAGCTGGAAATCTACCAATCAAACTTTATTTGTGGCGGCCGTGGCTCAGGGTGTAGACGGTCGTTTAGTAAGCAGAAGGTCGGCTTTTCGATCCCCGCTCTCCCCGAGTCATGTGTCGTTGTGTTCTTGGGCAAGGCACTTCACACACATTGCCTCCAGTGCAATTTTAACTTCTCACTAAACCTAACATATATGGTTTTGGAATATAGAAGGCAAATCATGTGAGCATGGGGACGTGCTAATCACTTCAGTGAGATCAACAATAATTAGATAATAAAATAGAATAATTGTGAATGCTTGTCACAGCACTTACAAATAAATGTAACATGGGACGGAAACAATTCTGCACAAACTGACAGATTCTAGCCGTGTTGTCCTTAGCCTGATCTACATGTTGCCATAGCAGTGGTGGACCTACTCCAGGAGTTGACGGACATTGACACACTCAATGAGAGCGAGGAGGGTGCTGAGATCCTTATAGATGCTCTGGTGAGTGAGTTCAGCATCTTAAGCAAAACTTATGCCAGGGTTTTTCCTTTGTATAAAATTCAGAGGCGGCCACCTCCACCTTATTTGCTTGCAACCTCCAGCCTGAAGGCTTTAACATGATAATAGTCATATTCTTATTGGAACTATTGTTCTTATTATTACTATTGTTCTTATTATTGAAACATTGAATATGTTGCCTGTAAAAAAATGGAGTCAGTTGAATTTACAGAATACATGCACGCCATGGCGCATGGTCAGAATTAGGGATGTTTGATACCAGTTTTTTTCCGACCGATGCAGTCACCGCTACTGATACCAAATACCACTATTAAATAAAATTCCCCACCCATAAATGACAGATGATTTTAAAGAAAGACATATATATCCCGATATATTCTTTTTCCTTAAAATTGCATGAAGTTAATGGCAACTTTGTATTTATATAATTTCAAATGTCTTGTCCCTGATCGTAAAGCACCGCCGCGAGTACCGATACCTTAAAATAAGACTGGTATTAGCACCGGTACCTGGTATCGGTAGTCATCTATCATAGTCAGATGATACCACCTCTGCCTCAATTTGAGACAGGAAAAACCCTCACTTATGCCTTGGTGAGACTACAAGAAAATAGCCAGATTTTGGCCCGACAGACGTGTTGCAGACAAACGGGGCACGCCATTAACGATTTTGAGTGTAGTGTAGTGTGACACGTTCAACGATTGGTCGTCTAGTGTCTGGGACGGTTTACGACCACCACTACGAAAGTCTAGCATGTCAAAATTGTTGCTTGTTTTGTCGCACAATGTGACATACATACGTCGTCGTCCTTTTGGCTCTGCAGCATTGACCAATAGCGAGAAGTAGTGAAATGTCAATCATGGCACGCTGGCTCCCCCTTTTTAACTGCACCATACAATGCATTCTGGGAACAATATATACTGTATATGCAAAACAGGTAGATTTAACACATCCGGAACTCATACAGGCAAGATGTTGCTGCGTTATATTTGCATTTATGTTATATTTTCGAACAATATGATTACAGTTGAGCTCTGTAATTTATGACTGGCCCACAAATAGCCAAAATCTGTGTATAATTGATGGCAATTGTTTTTAAGTTATCTTTTTTCCTGTGTGCGCGGCCACCTCCACCGAATTTGCTTGCCACCTCCAGCCTGAGCCACTGGTATTGCTTAACACAGCGCTCCAGCTGTGTTGACTGAGCTCGGCAGGAACGCATTTAAACTGCAGTTGCAGTGTTGCACCATTATGGGGGCGCTATATCAACAGCAGTGCACCGGAAAGACCTGAAGCAACAACCGGAGAAGAAACAGCTTTCTTTTTTTTCTTTAACTCTTTGACCGCCATAAACGTTATAAAACGTTTAGCATAAACCTAGGGAAGGGCGCCGAGGACGTTAAAAGACGTCCCCTATGTTTTTTTTGTTTTTTTTTGTAAACGGGTGCAGGAAAGCCTTGGGCAGCTGTGCTGAAAGTATCAGGCAGATCTGATTAGTAAAAGACTCGTTTTGGCCCCTAGAGGGCAGCGATGACTCTCTTTGCACAAGGTTGGATGGGCCGCCCACCGTGGGCGTCAGTAGAAGACGTGAGGCGGAGCTAGAGTGTTGAGGAGACAATGGCTGATGAAGCCACAATGGCTGACCAAGCAACCGGTTGCAAGCAGCTCACGCTTGAGCATTTTTTTCAAAGACGGAAAGCATCAATCAATACTAAAAAGCGCATTGATGTCGACGATGATGATGACTCCGAGCTTGACGCCAAAGTTGGAAGCCTTGACGCGACTGTTATGATCACATAGTAAGCCTCACCGGCTAAGCGCGGCTATCGCTGCTAAGGCCGGAAAACGCGCACAATAGCCGACCGGGTACTTCTACACAATCGGACATTCGATCGGGCGATGGAGAGTTGGCATCGACCAATGCAGATTGATGATGATGGTGAATCCTGAGGTTGACGCCACAGTTGGAAGCCTTGACGCGACTGTTATGATCACGTAGTAAGCCTCACCGGCTAGCGCGGCTGCCGCTGCTAACGCCGGAGCTTTCACATGCGGACATTTTGTCGGACAATGAAGAGTACCCCGAGTCCAATGCATATTCATTGGAGGAGCGGGTACAGTCTGATCACGGAGAAGACACTGTTTCTGGACTACGATGCCACCATGAATGGAGTGGATAAAATGGATCAAAACATCTCTTACAACCCGGTGTAGCAACTGAAGGACACGAGGAAGCGAGACGTAACGAAACCGTAGCATGATCCTGATATTAGACTTGATGGCAACACACACTGCAGTATATACTTGCTATTCCCCGGAAAAAACGGCCTGCAAGAAAGTGGAGCACGCGAAGAGGCAATCTGTTGTGCAAATGCGTGCAAGAAGACGCAAGTTGCACACATTTGTAAATAATTTGCCAAATTGTTGTCAAATTGTTACACTGTTGAATGTAAATAAACGTATTTTGCTATCAAAAAACACTTTTTCATTCTTGGTGGTAGTGTTTTATAGAAGTAAAGCACTATTTAGGTGTTTGTGGCATCATTCATGGACAAAAAGAAGTGTAAAATTCACTAGAATGCATGAAATAATATCGTTTCACTAAAAGCTTGATTTCTCCGTATTTTGGTCCAAAACAGGCGAAATTGGGTCAAACTAACCATTTTCTATTGTTGATTACTAAAGAACGGAATAAGGTAGAAACAAACTTTTTTTTTCTGATGAAAGATGAAAGTCCAATCTTTCATTTGGTAGTACGTGTGTTTCCATAGTCCAAACAGAACATTTTCTGTGGACCTTGAAACATCAGTCAAAATGCTTAAATCGGCTGGCACTGACGGCATCCCTTTTCTGAAAACGTCTGGCAGTCAAAGAGTTAAAAAAAACCTTAAATTAATGTACCAAAGAAGAAACGGATCATGGAGCAACCGTTGCACACGCCCATTTCCTGCTGAGGTGGCGCGCTTCAGCCATCACCAAAGTCATAAAAACACAGTATATACAATAAACATAATGGTGTTTTACAACAACTCTGAACTATAATTACAATTTAATATGTACTAGTGGATTAATTTTTTATGATTGTAGTTAAAAATAGCAAAAATGAATGGCAACTTTGTATTCATATAATTTCTCATTCCTAATCCCTGATCGTAAAATGGTTGCAGGAGGGCTGCCCATAATGGTATCCGTCACCGCAGCGAGTACCAATACCTTAAAATAAGACTGGTATTGGGACCAGGTATCAGTAGTCACCCATAGTCAGGTTGATACCACCTCTGCCTCAATTTGAGCTTGGAAAAACCCTGCTTATATACCATTATTTTACCGATCCGGACCACTTGGTAATATATTTTCCTCCATGCGGCCCCTGAGCTAATATGAGTTTGACACCCCTGCCCTATATCTTTCTATAGAAGTCAGGCCAGGCCCTGCCGCCTTGACAGCCGTGCCGCTATGGGCCTTCTTTTTTTTTTTTTTCCCTCCCTCCCTCGGAGAAGGAATGAAACCTGACGGTTCGGCGTGAATGCAAATGCAGTGTACTAAAACAACTCAAATAGGGATACATTTTTTAGCAGTAGGGATAAAATAATAAAAAGACAGCTTTTGTCATCTCCAAATTAATTCACAAAATAGGTTTTATTACCCCGACGCATGTAAATCAATTAAAATACAGTACAAATTATACAAAATCATATTTGAAACAGCTACCGAGCAGGGAGCGCGAGCAATTTGGCCATGTTTATGCAGAGTGGCACGGCTGCACTTGTTCTGCTTGCTCCATTCACACAAACACTCCCTGCGCTGCCTTTTTTTACGCTCTTGGCATCACAGCATGCAATGATCGGGTGGGATCTTGTCAGCTTTAGACTTGTAGTGTGACTACACATCTTGGCCACGACACACAGCGAATTTATCGGTAATCTGACAGCGTGACTGTCGTGAAAGACAAAAAAGTCGTGTGGTTTGAGCTCGGCGTTGGTGGAGTCATTACTTCTGGCCTCTGGCATACAAAACTAGACACAAATGTTATTTTGGTCAATTGGTCATTGAAGGACTTGAAGGGCATCATCATCATCATCATCATCATCACTATCACTTTTTCTGGCTGTTGAGCCCAAATCCTTGGGTGGGATTCTTTTATATTACTGAATTAAGAACAAGATTGAAGGAGAAAGCTGTGTCTTTTCCTGCTTGGCAGCTGTTTGGCCCCATACCATAGAAACCTTTTGGCACTGATTATGAAACAACACCCTAGCAGGGGAACAATCATAGGTGTCTAAATTTTTTTCAGGCTGTGTCTCAAGGAAAGGGTTACAATGCAGCTGTTTGATCAGTGTACATTATTTCCTGTGTGCACTCATTTACTAGTGGAATTACCAGTTAGAAATAATAATAGTAATAGATTTTATTTGTAACACACTTTACATTTATAAAATAAATCTCAAAGTGCTCAGCACAGGCAATAGAAAAAGCAATAAAAGCACACAGTAAAAAAACTGTCAATAAAAATCAAAGTAAAAAGTCAAGACTAAAATCAAAACTCAAAATAAAAATTATTCAGGGAAAGCTTTTTTTTTTTAAGGAAGGGTTTTAAGTCCTTTTTTTAAAAGCTTCCACCGTGTGTGGAGCTCTCAGGTGGTCTGGGAGAGCATTCCACAGACTGGGAGCAGCAGACTTAGAAAATTGGCGCTGGTTAAAATCACAAAACTAAAACTAAAATGTAAAATCACCCGGCTATATAGATATACATGATGTAATATATGTTGATGATTGGCTTGCTAGTAATGGGAACTGGAATAGAACACCCCTTCCCGCAGTGTCTAACGTTCCCATTTATTTTCATTAACCTGGTCTGGACAGATGGGCGGCATTTCAAGCAGGAATTCCCCGATTTACCTGTCTTGGGCCGTTGCCTTCCGTTTCCCTGTGAGAACAGTGATGTGTTCCCAGGCTTGCTGTGAGAGCTCGTACCACCGTCCTGTCAGACACTCCTAAATTTGCTCCGTTTTACTCCTCGTGCTTGGACATGACCATAACACCTCACCTGAGAGTTGTCAACCTGTGATATTCTGTATGCTACTTAGGCAGCAGATCGCTAAGAATGAGCCCAACACCTTTATGTCGAGGAATAATTTCTTCCCTTTGTATTCATGCCCCTCCACCACCAAGCAATAAATTGTATGGTATACGGCTAAAAATACTGGTACGGTTTATATTAGTTGTAGTAGTAATCTTTGCACGACACATTGCTGCCACATAATTGATGGACAATTGTCATCCCTGTGATACAGTGGAACATAATAGTGGAATAGGAAGAAAATGAAAACCATATATAAAAAACAATATTGGATTACAAGAGTAAGATGAATGCGGTTTCTGTCACTTATTAATACAACTCGGCACACAGCACTTGCTGCATTTAATTTTGTTGTAGAATTTATCGGTGAATATCTGTAGTGAACTGAAACTCTAGCACTTATTGTAAACGTGTAATCTTGTATTTTCCGCTGCCCTCTGGGCTTGTGACCTGAGTAGAAACATAGAGCAGCCTTATGGCTCGATTCTGAACAGTAGACTAGTATTGCAACTGCATTAACCTTGCCAGCAAGCTGAATTCTCACGGTATTTTTAAGTTCACAAACTCCCCCCAAGGCGAGACAGAAGATGACATTTTCATACAGTTGCCTTGATTGGTCAAAACTAACGTGCAAAGATGCTGCATTGTCCAATCAGCTCCAAGTATTGTACAGCAAGTCCCTCCTTTCCCGAACGGATCTGCCGAGTGAATTTCCAAATTGATAACGTGAAGAACTCCCTTGAGGGAATCACAATTATCAATCTGGCTTGTCAGGTTACAACTGCATCACTAGTAAAAATGTTGCACAGATACATCTATTGCTCATGCTCCATCCTTCGCCCATTTGTAAATAAAACCATAAATGCTGTATATAGTTATAACTCCTCCACGTATTTTAGTGCTTCACCATCTCCCCTTTAAGAACCATGGCCTCAGATTTGGAGATACTGCGAATGGGTTCTCTCTTCTCTGGCAGTTTCCCTGGTCTGGTGATGCTGACAAGACTACATCATCCAAAAACAGCAGAGATGACAGGCCTCCCAAACTGCTGTTTGTTGTTATGAATTGGCTTGTTGACTTGATGTGCTATTGTTTAAGACAATAATGCGGGTTGCTTTTCAACACGCCAAAGGGGATGACTATGACATAAAAATGCAGTCCATTTACTGGGCAATGGAGCGATATAAACCCGGCTCCTCTTTACAGCATCCTTCAGGCGAGACTGTTTGAGGACAGCAAGGTTTGGTTGGACCCATTTGTCTCTCCACTTGCTGTAATGCCTCCAAGTCCTCTGTCCTTGTTGCTAGAAGGCCAGGTGGTACCCTTGATAAAATTAATCAAAAAGATCCCTGACCGTCCCTGGTGGCTCATAAATCAGTGTGGACTGTCTGTCTCCTTTGTGTGTAATAGTACTTTTATCCAGCCAGACGGCACCCGGTGAGCTTTGTTTGATTATCAGTCTCCAATGTTGACTTATTACACGTGCGCGGTTCCACAAGTTCTGACCTTAACTTTCTTCTGCCAAATACATACTGTGCATGTTAATGTACAACTTCCTTTGGCCAGTTCTATATTCCTTGCAATATTTCATTTAAGTAATGTTTTGTTTGAGAGAAAGACACTGGCCCGTGGCGCACACTGTAAGTTGACTTACGAAGTAAATATTCACTCCGCTCATTTTCACAATATTACTGATAAATGATCTGAATTGTACAGCAGACGTTTGTCAGCAACATAAAGTATTAAAAAAATAGCGGTTACTAGTTGCACAGGCACGAACGAGTAGATAAAAATGTACTGGCACTGTCTCAAATTTGAGAAGCAAAACGCTGCCATTTAGGGGCAGTCTGGAGCACTGTCAATTTTTGTTGTTACAGCCTTAGACATTTGGATGAAGTGAAAATGTTTGAGGAATGTGACTGACATACTGTGATATTCAATTGTTGACCAAAACAAAATTTTCTGTGTGTAGCTGGAGGGCCAGGTGGTCGCGTTACTGGTACAGAATATGGAGCGACTCGATGAGCAGGTTAAAGAGGAAGCTGATGGTGTCTTCAACACACTGGGTAAGGACTTAAAAGTTTTCTTTCCAAGAAACTGTGTCTTTCTTACATAACTTTTCAAAAATGGAGGATGTTCTTCTCACATGCTACACTTATAGCGCATTCACCAGGACTTCTTGTCGAATCCTGCTCGGCCTTCTGTTTGTTCAGAATGATTTCAAAAAAATTTTACACAAAGAATATAAAATAAATAGAAGTCACCAGTTTTAGATGAGAATTAAATTTGGGTGGCAAGCAATACTTAATGTTTGTTTTGACGCTAATGTCGTATTGAGGAGTAGTTTGACAAGAGATTTGAGAGTTTGCATGCATTCAAGTTTGCTCCAAAGGCAGATATTGAACTGAATTCTTATTGATTCCTAATCACTGAACTAATCAACTATTATGCCCATCGCTAAACTACCTCTACTTTGATCGTAATTGATGTAGGGACAGCTGATGCTTCCATAACCATAGGTGTATCTTCTTCCTTATGCTGTTCCTTTCATCATACTCCTCATTAAGGCTGCTCGTTCTTTCAAAATAAGTGTAGCAATACTAACGAGTTAAAGCAAAATACGTGAGAGAGAACTGAAGACTCATGCGGTGCCACTACGGAAGTGTCACTTGACATGTATGGCAGCTGTTTGATCTCAGATGTTTTAAATCAAGACATATTAAAAACAAATCTTGATTGAATTCCAAATCGCATGAGCAGAGCATAGGGATTTAAACGCTAATGTCACTCACCATCGTAAACCAATGCTAACGAGTCTTTATATCTCCATCACAAGATTGAGGTTGATTATAAAGGTTGATTAGGTTAAAGTTGATTATACCTTTTGCCATCCTACTGAAGAGCATTTATTTGTTATGATGCTGGAATAGATAGAAACACAAAATAAAAATAATGTAAATAATAATACAATAACATTAATAGTGTTTAATAATAATGTTGTGAACATATGTTTTCACTTTTAACCTAACTATATGCGATTTTTCTAAGAGTCAACGGGTACCAAACCCAAACATAAATTGTGAGCACAAAAACGTTATACAAACCCGAATTTTGGATTTTGTGACCCATTCCACCCATATATTTACTTAAATCCCACCCCCCAATGCAAAAATATCTTTAACGGGATGTTAAATACGACACCCAAGATGAAACTACGTGACCTAAAGGTGGGTGTGGGTCATCGCACACTTTGCCAAGTCCTTGTCTGCAGTTAGCCTGACATGACTCAAAACTTTTCTGCCTCGCAGCTCTTTGCTGCGAATGACTCCACTGAGATGATTCTTTTCTTTGCCGCCAGATTGAGGCCGAGTCACAGGAGGGCTGTTGAGGTGTGTGTGTGTGAGCGTGTGTGTGTGAGCGTGTGTGAGCGTGTGTGTTTGGCTCCAGATGCGTGTCGGGGGAGCAGCGCCTGTGTATACTCTATTCAAGTGTGTGCCTCTGTTTGTACCGGTGTGTTATGGAGGGAGCTCTCCTAGCTTCAATAAGCCTTTTGTCTGCTCTCTGCTCTGAGCCTGCTGTCCTCCAGGAGGACTGTCTGTCTGCTCCGTTTGAATCCCTGATAAAGGCCTCTGCCTCTCCCTGCTTTCCCTGGCTCAGTCACCAGGAGCCCCTTCTCCCCGGTTGGGTACTCATTTGTATTTTGCCTTTGTCTCATCTCTTTTCATGTATCCCTAATTTTCTGTATTGATTGTTTATTTATGTGGCTCTTATTTCTTCATTTATCATATTTACGGTCTGCTTGTGCCCCACACTCCCTTCGCCTTTCCACCCTCCCTTCTGTTCTACCTCGGCATCCATTCGCCTCCTTTCCTCTCCGACTTTCATTCGTTTGTATTCCCTTCCCTCATCACAATTCCACATTATCGCTCTTTGTCTGTCCCCTTCTGCGGCAGTACGCTCTGATGAAGATATCATGTGGCAGCAGCTTCTTTCTAATCATAGTCTAAGAGGGAACTGGGACCAAACCCAGACAAACCTTTCAATATCAACACACTGTTGTATCCCTTCATTAGTATCCTTCAAAACCACTCTGTGGGCTTCTATTAAAGGCCACTATATTGAGTTTGTAGCATATACAGTAGGAAATACATCATCCTAAAATTGCCAGACACTTGTTGCCACTGGCTGCTACAGAGGAGAGACTATCATTTTTGACAGCCTGAGACCAATGTGAGATACGTATAGGATGGATATGTTACTTTGACAAAGCTTGCCTTCACATTGTGAGTGTGACTTCGCAAGACAGGCTGAGAACAAAAACAGCTGCATATCACACTGTGTGCAGCTCATCTGTGACACTGTCAGGTAGCAGTAGGCAAGAAATCCTGGCTGGTGCTAGATATTCTTTATAGGATCAGTATCAGCACCAAAATGTATCCAGCACTTTACATATATGCAGTTATTTGACAGCTACGAGTAGCTTGATTCGGGTGCCTGTGACGACAGCATTTTCAGAGGTGGATTTTGATGTTTCCTATGGTGTTTGTGTCCCTCAGCCATTATAGAAAATATGGCTGAGTTTAGACCGGGCCTGTGCACAGAAGCAGCTCAACAGGGACTCATGCAATGGCTGCTCAAGAGAATTAAGGTAAGAAGTAGGGCTGTCACTATTGCATAGTTTTAGAATTGATTATTCTATTGATTATTCCATTGAATAAAGTATTTTGCATTAAAATGTATTGTAAAATATATTTTTTCTGATTTCCATTTATTTACCAATGATAGTTGTCTAATAATTATTGTTTAATGATTAAACAAAACCAAATAAACATTAAGTACCATCACACGAGAGGTCCAACCTGCTTTCACAAAAGATTACAGAAATGAGAGAATATTTAATTTCGTGAGGCTGAAATCAGAGAATAAAAAAAAAATGTTGGTTGAACAATTAAAACAATTAATCGATCATCACCAAAATAGTTGTTGATAAATTAATTTGCTGATCTATTAATTGTCAACCGGTACTTGATTAATTTTCAGACCGCTAGTAAGAAGCTTACCCATTGTTATTTACTCACTGCAAACGTACAGTAAAAGCTTTTTGAGTAACAAAAGTGGTGCAATATGCTGTGTGTGTTTGAATGTCCAACCAAATTGTTACAAACAGCAGTTTCTGCAATCATCTATATTCATTTGTGTTGCATTTAGGGGCTTTTATTCTGGACCAGCCTACACGAAAATATGTATTGCAAGAAAAACTCAATCTGACAACTCATATGTTATTACATTGAGTATGAGGATTTTAGATCATGGAGCTGTATCATATTTGATTCTGTGCTTGGTGGAACTAATCCATAAATTTGGGGGCACAAAGCTCATCTAAATTCTTCTAAAAAAACGGTTTGTGTTTGTTCTTTTGTGTCAACATGATTAGAGAATGGAGATTTTGAATGAGAGTCAGAGCTGTACTTTTAATTTATTTTTAATTTTTTTACTGGTGCGACATACTTGGAGTTACTATAATCTGAAAAACATGGTGATTAACATAAGGAAAGGACAGGAAATCAAATCAATAATACTTCAGTGTAAATAATTAGGATCAATATACATTAAACTAACTAACTTTTACAATGCAAGATTAGTTCTCAGAAACAGCAGTACAGTGTTCCCTCACGTTTCACTGGTGACAAATTTAACTTTTAGCATGCAAAATGTAAAAAAAAATCCATAACAAGCTGATGATAAAGGTTTTCTTTTTTATCTTAAAATGGCTTACCTTAACCAGGAATCGGGTTGCAAATTGTTCACAA
This sequence comes from Leptonotus elevatus, assembly GCF_054856555.1. NCBI lineage: Eukaryota > Metazoa > Chordata > Actinopteri > Syngnathiformes > Syngnathidae > Leptonotus > Leptonotus elevatus. The sequence continues at coordinate 24,734,848 of NC_141240.1, forward strand.
GTAAAAATCCGCAATAGAATGAATCTGCAATAACTCAACCATGAAGTAACGGGGGAACACTGTATATTCATATTTGTCATACAGCCAGTGTGTAGAAAGTTCTCCTAACATTTGCGTGTCACATGCACTTTTTTCATTTATTACGGGAATTAGGGTGCGTACGGAAATCAAATCTAACACCCTTAATCAGACAGTGTGAGTATTCTGAGAAGCAGAGCGGGTTCCCTTTCTTTGAATTTACAAAAGTAATGATATTAAAAGCTGTATAAGGTGAGAGCTAATTGAAGTTTTCTCATTGTTTTCTGATAGGCAAAGATGCCTTTTGATGCTAACAAGCTGTACTGCAGTGAAATTCTGGCAATCTTGTTGCAAAACAATGACAGTAAGTGTGTCATAGTGAATCATATATGGCTCACAAATGATGTTCCACAGCTCCTCGTCTCTTTTTAATTCCCTCTCCTGACGATGTCTCACTATAGATACCCTTTTCAAAATTCCTCCCTCATGTTTTCACTTTTTATCATTTTGTCCCATCACTTCTTTATCTTATTTGCGCTACCACTTTTCTATTAATCTTGCAATCTAATTTTTTTCATGAATTTTCTGTCATTGTCTGCTGTGTTTTCCATTTTATTACTCCCTCAAATTTGCCAAATGTCAGTTATCAGGCCAATGAAAGTTTCTCATTAATAGTACAACATACATGATGAAATCATGACATATTTCATCATGACCACCCTTATCCTCTTTTGGTTCTCAAGTTTAATTTAAATCAATTTAAGGTGGAAGGAGAAGAGAGATTTGTCAGTGGCAATTAAAGGACTATCGTTTAAAAACTGTCACACATGATCTTTTCCTTCTCTCACTCAGTTTTTCATTCTCTCGCCCACAGGCACAAGAGAACTCTTGGGGGAACTGGATGGCATTGATGTGTTACTGCAGCAACTATCTGTAATACTCTTTTCGAGATGATTGCTTTTTCTGTGCATTCATAACCCGAATACTTACCATTATCCTTATTATTGTTTGGGAACCAAAATCAATCTTTCCTTTGATACAGTAGTATTGTCGCCAGACCTTCATTTTTAATATTACCACATGAATCTGATAGTATCCTATTTGTAGCAATAATTTGTAGTGTCTTGTTTTAATAGCACCATACTTGGCTCTATTTGATAGTGATGCTTTTCCATCGGCCCAAACCCCAATTCCAACTACAGTCATTTCTGGACTACTAGCCGCTACTTTTTTCACTTGCATTCGACCCTGCGGCTAATACAAAGGTGCGGCTTATCCATCAGATCACAATGGGGCACACTATAAAAGAAGCGCAAATGCGTAAGGCAGAGCAAAACAAACCAAGTGAGCCCAAATACAGTAGGAGAAACGGAAAGAGAGCGAAACAATTTGCGCCTTCATTATGGAAAGTAGAAAGTAGCGGGCACCCGGTGCGGTGACATTAAAACACCTGCGGCTTACAGTCGGGTTTGGCTTATATGTGTAACAAACTCGAGTATTTCCCAAATTTAGCTAGCGCGGCTTACAGTCCAGAAATTACTGTATGTTGGGACATTGCGTAAAACATAAAAGCAGAATACAATGATTTCTGAATCATTTTTAACCTATATTCAGTGACTACACTACAGACAAAATATTTAATGTTTAAACTGATGAATGGGATTCTTTTTCTTTTTTTTTAGCTAGCAAATATTCTCTCATTTTGAATTTGATGTCTGCAGCTTGTTCTAAAAAAAAGCTGGTACGGGAGCATCAAAAGGCTGGGAAAGTTGTGGAATGCTCAGAAAACACCTGTATGCAACTTTCTATAGGTTGATTGGAAACAGGTGACTGTTGTGATTGGTTAGAAAAGGCACATCCCCGAAAGGCTCAGTTGTTCACAAGTAAAGATGGGGCAACGTTCACCATTTTGTGAACAACTGCATGAGCAAATAGTCTAAAGGTTGAAGAACAATGTTTCACAACGTGCAATTGCAAGGAATTCAGCGTGTTTATCTTCTACGGCCCATAATATCGTCAAAGGATTCAGAGAATCTGGAGACATCTCTGCATGCTGGTAAGGCTGAAAACCATCATTGGATGCCTGTGACCATTGCTACATCTACTAATGCAAGTTAAAACTACCATGCAATGTGTAAGCCATATATAAACAACACTAAAAAACGCCACCAGCTTATCTGAGATGGACTGACACAAAGTGGAAAAGTGTGCTGTGGTCTGATGAGTCCACTGTTCAAATTGTTCTTGGAAATCATGGAAGTTATGACCTCTGGGCCAAAGGGGTGCAAAGTTCAAAAGCCTGCATTTGTGATGGTATGACTGTTAGTGTCCAATGCACAGGTAACTCGCACATCTGTGAAGGCACCATTAATGTCGAAAGGTTTTACATACAGGTTTTGGAGGAACATATGCTGCCATCTTACCATCTTTTTCAGGGATGTCCCACCTTATTTCAGCAAAGACAATGCCAAGCCACATTTTGCACGTGTTACAATAGCATGGCTTTGCAGTTAAAGAGTGAGAGTACTAGACTGGTCTGCCAGCAGTCCAGATTTGTCTCCCACTGACAATGTATCGCGCAAAATCCGGCGACCCGGACTGTTGAACAACTCAAGTTGTATGTCAAGCAAGAATTGGGGAAAAAAATCCACCTATAAAACTTCAACAATTTGTTAAAAGGAAAGGTGATGTAACACAGTGGTAAATATGTCCCTGTCCCAGCTTTTTTTTGTTTTTATATATGTTACTGTTATAGGCATCAAATTCAACAACAAAAAAAGTTGATCAGTTTGAACATTAAGTAGATTGTTTTTGGAGTGTATTCAATTGAATATGGGTTGAAACTGATTTGAAAATAATTTATTAGTTGTTTTCTAAATTGTATTTTACACAATGAATGTCTTAACTTCCATGGAATTGGTATTTATACTAGAACTAGCCAGCTGGGGTTATGGGAGTATGTCATCAGCACCCAAAACCATCAGTCATCAATTCCCGCCAATGACGATGCCCACTTTTTGGCAAGCTTTCGCGCTTGAAGCACTTGGCAAAAGGTGGGCATCGTCATTGACGGGAATTGACGATTGACAGAAGTGCCCACCTCTGGCCTGTACAAAGCAGAGCAGGTTCTCTTTTGTCTTTGCAATAATTATATATTTTTAAATAAAATAATATAATTTGAATACACTACAAAAAGTCTCAGCCTTTCCTTGAGTAAAATGTGTTTCCTTACGTTGGCCAACACACTCATAGTGAATTAAAAAGAAAAGAAAAAGGATAACCGTTGTTCTCTTTTCCTGTAGCCTTTTTGAGTCAGTACTGTTTGCTGGGGAGGAAAATAAATAAGACTAGTGGAAAAACAACGCAAATAATCCACATTTAATGCAGGTCAGTGCACACATATCTTCTATTGATCTTTTTTTTATGTACTTGTAAATCTTTTAGGTGTTTAAACGTCACAACCCATCCACAGCTGAGGAACAAGAGATGATGGAGAATCTTTTTGATGCACTGTGTTCCTGCCTAATGCTGCCAGCCAATCGGGACCGTTTCCTCAAAGGGGAGGGTCTTCAGCTAATGAATCTCATGCTTCGGTGAGAGTTGGTGTTTGATCAAGTCCTGCATGTATTGTGTATTGCAACCACCACCGCTTTGATTGTGGCCTGCTTCAAACTTTTTGTTGAGCTTTTATGAATGCATGCCAATCTAAAATATATAAAAATAAGTACAAACTTGAGGTCTGCCCACCGTCTGTGCAGAAAGTCTATAAAGTATATAAGCGAGAACACATATTTACAGACATGATCAATATCTCATTATTGAAATTATTTTACAAAAATTGTCTGCAAGGATAACAGACATAAAAAAGGTGTATTTTAGAAGAAACCTTGCATAAATGCCAATGTTCATTTCCATGAAACTAGTCATGCCGAAAATATGACATCTTTTACACCTTTTTGTAAGATTTGCAAAGCACTGTGCGATGCTGTTCACTCCTTATCACATGACACCCAGTTCCATCCATTTTGGGTACAATTTTTTTTTTTTTAAATCAGGCTAATGCTATTGTAATCCCTGGCAGTTAAAAAAAAGTAGTAAAAAAGATTGGTATGTGGTTGGTAAAGCTCTTGAATGGATGCGTTATTTTGACCTTTTAGCCTAGCTGCATAAACTGTTGTGTTTTGGATACTCACACTCAGTTTGTGGGGTCAAAATTATATTGTTGTTGACACCCAGAGCTCTGAAGTCAAGTGTCAAGCAAGTGAATAGGCTACTTCCCCAGGGAAAAGTGTGCTTTATATTGCTCCACCCTTGGCCTCCCCAACCATCCATCATACCTAATGTTTCTGTCTGGAGAACCGTACTCAACTGCCTGAAATATGTCCCCCTACTCTAAGATAAATACTGTCATCTGTCATTTGTGGCCACGCAGGAAGACAAACGACTACATTTCCTGTGAGAAGGCATGCACTGAAAAGAGAAACACTTAACACTCATATCTTGCTGCTATTATGATTGTATGAATTGCATGTTTGTGTTTGATTTATTTTGGGAACTACAGTGTATATGCGGTAATACTTTTTTCATTAAACTTATTTTCACAATTAACTGAAACCTATGTATCCCATAAGAAAATAACTGCTTGTATTTTGAAGTCTAAATTTCAACAAGTCAACAACTTGCTGTAACATTTGATGGCAATAGTGCTGGCAATAGTTCGCTTTCCCTGTGTTTAATATAGGGAAAAGAAAATGTCCCGGACCAGCTCACTCAAGGTTTTGGATCATGGAATGATAGGACCAGAGGGAGGAGATAACTGCCATAAGTTTGTGGACATCCTCGGTTTGCGAACCATCTTTCCACTTTTCATGAAAACTCCCAAGAAGATGAGGAGCTCCGGTGCTTCTGAGAAAGAGCATGAAGGTCAGTCACTAATTATGACAAGATCATGTTTTCTCTCGACTCTCCCTCTCAAAAAAGCTAATATTATCGTGGCCTTTGTTTCTTAACCATTTTAGCAGAGGGCTGCAAAGATCTCAAATGATGAGTTGTTGAAGGTTTATCTAGAGCCAGCATTCCAAAGATGTTCAGATTGTGGTATATTGAGCCTCGTCTTAAACTTAAATGGCTCGCCTTTGAACTTAAACAGATGGCCGTGCCTTTTAATACCTACTCCTTGACAAGCTGCTTTTCCGGAGGCTATATTTTCCACTCACTTTATACCAGGTTTGACTTTAATATAACTTAAGTTAGCATAGCAGGTTTAAAAGTATTTTTGGTCTTCATTTTTCTTAAATTGCTTCACCTCCCTTTTCCGTTGTGCCCCCACGGGAGTTTTGCCAGCCTTATTTATTACCAACTAACTAGTTAGGTATCCAAGATGAAAATATCAAAAGCTTTTTGTTCTAAATCCCTTTTTTTTCTAGAAAATGTCAATTGTAAAGTACGGGTCACTAAAACCTGCAAGCAATAACATGAGTTTCCACCCTGGGAAGTCACCGGTGTTATGATAATAATACATAATATCTGAATAAAGAGTCATAGAGTCAGAGTTTTGTACATAAAGATTTAATATAACATGATGTTAATCCACCATGACCAAACTATTCTTTTTTTAATTTAATCTCCAGCAGGTTATATACATGGCGTATTAGGTTTAAGCATGGAGATGGACTTCTCCAGTGTAAAGCCTGCCACTTCTTACTCCCAATGAGCTCTTTGCTGCTCTGGCAGTGTACTGTGTTTTGTTTCTGTATAGTCTTGTAAATTCAATTGTAGTGAGCAATCCCAGAAGACACTGAATCATGTTTCTTCCACATATGAGACTATACGTTTGGGATCATGAGCAATCTTTCTCAAAACTTTCCAAGTCTTTGTCTCATAAGTTCATTAAACTTGTCTATGCGCTTTTGGACTTCAGGATTCAAACAAATGGCACTTTCTTCTATATTGTGTTTCAAATCCAGGTGGAAGTAAGCAGAAATAAAGCTGAAGATGTTGATCTTTTATCTAATATTATCGTTTTATGTCAAATCCAAATATTTTCAGTCAGCACCAGTAAATGCACATTGCTTACTTTTATGCTGCCGACGTCAGATTGATTCATGCTGTATGCACTGTGATTGACTGGCAACCTCTCTAGGGTGTCCTTGACCTTTTGCTCAATGTCACCTGGGATACCCTTCAGTCCCTGCCGTGGCGCTGAACAGGATAATATGCAATGTAGAAAATGGATTGATGGATGTTGAGCCATAAGGAACACGTCCATGCTATGCTACTACAGATGGAAAAACTAAGAAAAGTTTCAGTTAAAAAAACAAGTAGATTGTTTTCCCATTTTATGTGATGAGCATTCCATATTAAATTTCCATAACCCCTCCACCCCCATCCATTCATATAATCATCTGCCGTGGTTGAGGATAGCTGGAACGTGTCCCAGCTGAAATATGGCGCATTGTGGATAAATCACCTCTCATTACAATGATAATTTTAATCAATCATATCATTTTATGTAATAAATTGCATGTCCAAGCATAACCACTGAGCGCTTCTAATGTATTGAGTTTTAATTGAAAATGTTCAGAATCAGAAGTTTCTCCATAATAACACTGTAGAGATCAATTAGATTAACCACTTCAGTCAAAAGTAATTAAGATGTCCTCACTGTCTTATTTCTTTCCTTCTTTCATTTATTGCCACTGCTCCCTCCATCATAAACCTTGGTGCAAGAATGATCCCCATGAAATCCTTTTATGAAATTGAAGCAGTGCAAAGGAACAGGCATTAGTGCACAGACTGGCATAATAAATAGACATTTTAAATGTGCTGGGATAGAGAAGAAAAGAGGAAAGTTTCTAATGATAAATTGCAGCAGTCTTTATGAATATTCATTTCCAGATAAACGTTTTTTCCACTTTCATATTAGTTTGCACTTTGCATATTCTGTCATTATTAGTGAAATGAGAAGAGGATAGACATTTGTAGCAGCCGGGTTGTTCTATTTAGATGGGTAATGGTGTATGTATGTGCACAGGAACCAAAGTAAACAAGTCATCACTGTCATCGATCGGTTCAGTAGTCATAGCTCTGTCACGAAAACGTTTCTTGGACGTGTTCTTTTAAGAGCAACAAATGACTTCATCACCCTCACCTTTTCTTCTAATGAAAGCAACAACCTCCATTTTAAATAGGCAACAAACGTCGCATCACAGAAAAAAACTAATTTATTGTATGTGTCCTACTAATGGCACTCTAGAGTCAGGCTGGAGGAAGCCGGTGGATTTGGAATAGGTCACATTTACAAAACTAGAAACACCACAAAGAAACTGTACACCTTTTTTTCTCCTTACTATCTCATCAGTTTAGCACCTGTATCTCATCGTTGACATTAGCCAGTATTATTTTATTAAACTGTGGGCGACAAAAGCAGATAAGATTAACGTATCACCTGGACCTCGATCACAAATCTTTTGTCGCATATCTCAGCTTGAAAGATTACAATCAAGTCGAATCTCCCCTTTTATCGTTCTTGTCACTGTTGCTTTGATATAGATAGCGTTTTGAATGATTGCTATCCCTGTTGTCAAAGCTGTGATTCTGCCTAATCCTATTACAGTCGTATATTTAACACAAAGAAGGATTTGCTGAAAATCCCTGTGTAAAGACACATTTAATTACGTTTCTTTTCCTATGGGAACTGATTATATTTCATGTCTGTGGTCTCTTGCTGTATTAATGAAATACACCCCCACATTTGTTGTAAATGAACAGTTGAAAGTTTGAGGAAATGAAAGTTTTTCAAGGCTTGATTAAAAAAAAATATATATATATATATATTTTTTTTTTTCTCGTCTGCGTTAAATTATAACTGAGTTTGCAGTGTGGTGTTGTGGTACTACTCGTACTTCGGCACTTCTCCAATACATAATTATTGTGGTTAAACTTTTAGGGATACAGCGAAAAGTTTTTGGCTTTTCTTTTGTAATTAACTTTTGGGTCAATTACAACTGATCTGACAATGTCAAATGCTTTCAAAAGTGGAATTTCAAGTAGGAATAAATAATACCACTTTATATTATTTATATATTTATATACAGTGCTGCTCAAAAGTTTGTGAACCCTGCAGGGATGGTCAGATTTTTTGGGGATAAAATATTAAAATAACCTTATTAAATGGTTAGTCATATTCCAATCTAGAATGCTGACATTGAAAATAATGGACTTGAACAAAAAGAATGATAATATTGTCATTCATTCTTGAACAAAAGTTGTTGATTTAAGAAAAACTCAGATTTCATGGGTGCAAAATTATGTGAACCTCTCACTTAATCGAACATTGCACCTCCTTTTGCAATGAGAACTTCATCCAAACACTTTCTTTAGTGGTTTATCAGTCTTTCACATCTACTTTGGGGGATTTTTGCCATTCTTCCTTGCAAAATGCAACCAGTTGAGAGAGGTCGGATGGGCACATCCAGAACATGAATCTTGCTGTTCTTCAGACATTCCTTGGTTGTATTGATGGAATGCTTTGGATTATTGTCATGTTGCATGATCCATCGACTACCAGGCTGTAACTTCACAAAGGATGGCTTCAGGTTAGGTTCCAGGATTGATCTGAATTCATGATTCCCTGCATTATGTGGAGTTGTCCAGGTAGTGAGGATGAAAAGCCAGCCCAGACTTTAACATTCTCACCCCCATGCTTCACTCTAGGATGAAGGTTCTTTTGCTGGTATGCAGTGTTGACTTTTCACCAAACATGACTGTTTTAGTTGTGACCAAACAGTTCAATTTTGAACTCATCTGTCCACAGAAGGAACTTCCAAAAAGCTTCAGTGTTGTCCAGGTAATCACTGGTAAAGTTGGCATGGGCAGCTTTAATCTTTTTTTGTGAGCAGAGGCTTCTACTTCGCAAGCCTTCTATGAAAGCCTTGTCGATTGACTTTTCTTCTGATTGTTGAAGCATGCACATGTGTCCCCGATGGGTTTGCAAATCCCTTGATGTGATGCACAGGTTGGCTAAATTATCATTTGTCTTGCTGATATTTTAGAAGGTCATCCACTTCTATGCAAGATTGTAGTAATTTTCAACAAAATCAGGTTGAAACAATTGGAAAATCCAAATTGCTCAAGAGGTTCACAAACTTTTGAGCAGCATTTTGTGTGTGTGTGTATATATATATATATATATATCTGGCTGGCTGGCTATATATATATAAAAGCAAAAGACAGGGATAGAAAAGAAGAGAAAGAAACGATGAGTGTGCAGATATGATATTTCTATAGAAATTATTATTATTATAATTATTATAATAATAAACTAGCAATATCTCTGTACTGTTGGTATGCAGGACATTTAAGTCTGCCTACTGTCAAAATGAGATTGTACTTGAACAGCTTGCTTCCCTGGTGTTGAAAGACTGATTACTGTTCCCCAGGCCACAAATATTCTTGGTGCCTTTTGTGTCTCCCAGCAAATTATTGCCACTTACAGTTCAAACGTCATTGTGTCTTATTTTGCCAAACAATAAAACCAGACCACTTGAGATATTTTGCATGCGGGTATAAATTGGAATTTAAAAAAAAGAAGCGTACACCGAGCATTTTCTAAAGCTTGTGAGCATTGGAAAAGTGATTTTTCAAGTTTCGAAAGACAATTATGTAGTAGTGGTAACTAAATCATCATCAGTGTTTGTTTGTGCATTTTTTGTTTTTTAATAAAGGGATGAAAATTTAAACATGTTCTTTAATCCAATTCATTGAATAATCAACAGATTAATTGATCATGAAAATAATCGTGAGTTGTAGCCCTATTTTCACCAGAACAGACTCATAGAAGTGTAGCCTCGGTTTAAACTTCACACTTTTGGCTCATCTTCACTCCTCCTTTCTTTCAATTGTTCACATGTAAATGTTCTGGCTATGTAGTTCAGCCTGTTGAATCTAATTTTTTTTATGATAAAAAACATGAATCCATTTCTCATGACTGTTCCTTTTGCTGAGATCTGAGTGTGTTGTGACTAGACAAATGTATTTTTCCACCTTCTCATTGTGTTACTTTGATGTACCTACCTATCCACCTTCCTCGCTTTCGTGCAAAGCACGTAAATGAGGTATTGATCATATGCTTGTCCCAGGACAGATTAGGAAACTGTTTTACTCAGTCTTGCCCTTAGCTTGTACCCTTAATGCTCTCTACCTACACAAATCTCAGAGGTCAACACTTAGTTTCAAACTTTCTGCCAACTTTGATCAATAGCATTCTGTTCAGTGTGTGAAGGTGACCACACCAATTACAGCTCCGAATAAATTGATGTGTGTGTTTTTTTCCCTCCTCCCAAAATGACAGTTGACCAACTGGTCATGGTTCAAAAGATTTTCCCAGCGGTATATTTTACAAAAACTAAGCATATCATCATAACACTGAAGAAAACTTTCTTATGGAGAACTTTTCGAGCAAGATGTGTATATCAGTATGAAAAAAACATCTTGGTCTTGCTTGTGTTTTATTCTCACACTCAGCAATAAACAAATGATCACAATGCCCTCCCTTATTTTGTTATTTTTCCTCCCTTAATGTCAAACTAAATTCTTAATGTGAACTCTGTAGTGGTGACTGCCAGTACTTTAGGTCTTATGGGCAAGCACGCTGCAGGTCACGAAGGCAACTGACAAAAAAACACAACCTCTTTTAAAAGTAGAAATGGGATTGATCCCTGTGCTCTTGTTGCTTAGCAACAGAAAAGCCTGGTTGAGTGAGAATATTGACCTCTTGTTGAAAAAGTCCAATTACATTTTTTTTCTCCGCTGGATATCCAAAGATTTTACAATGTCATGTTCTTCTGAACCTGTGTGCACAATACATTGTTTATTAAATATCATAAACCTAATATAAATTGTCAGCTGTTAATACAACCTGTTAGTAAGTAGGAAGGCATTCGGTCTCATAGAGAATTAATTGTACTTGGAGAAATTGTTGTGCAGTAAATTTTATTCTATTAATTTATTGCTACCATTAGAACCATTGAAGACCATGTGCATCCTAAAATTAATTCTGCATCCTTTTCTCAAGTGTTTTTATCGGAGGGTACAATACAATCAGTTAACTTTTGCCTTCCCTTCTGTATTATTTGTAGAGCACGTCTGTTCAATAATTGCCTCCATGCTGAGAAATCTCAAGTCACAACAGAGAAGCAGACTCCTGAACAAGTTTACAGAGAATGACTGTGAGAAGGTCAGTACGCTTGTTTTTTTTTTCTCCATTTCTTTTCTCCTTTGTGAAGCCTCAGCTTCTGCATCTGTAATTAAAAGTATTTTTCAGTGTAATTAAGGCATTTGTGTGTCTTAAATCCACAATGGGGAAATTCATGTTTGAGCGACATACCGCAAATGGCTTGTGGAGACAAAAAAAAATATATACAGTATACAGAACACCTGAGTAAAAGTACCAGAATCACCTGTTTAATGAAAACAAACTGGAATGTGGTCTGTTTCAAAATTTGCATGGTATCTGCTGTTAAATATTACTCTTATCATGATAAAATTAAGCACCAGCATCAGCAACATATATGATATGATAACAGATATCAAATGGCAGTTCCCTATGACTCATAGTAAGTAGCAAAAAATATTATGTTATACACATTTGTAACATTAGACATTACCTATCATATACAAATAAAACTACATTTTTACTCCTAGTCTCTGGTAAACGTCTGTACAATGTGACAAATTTTCATAATAAATATATTCATATTCTGCGATTGGCTGGCAGCCAGTTCAGGGTGTACCCCGCCGACTGCCCGAAGACAGCTGGGATAGTCTCCTGCACCCCCGCGACCCTTGTGAGGAATAAGTGGTTCGGAAAAGGATGGATGGATATAGTCATATATAACACAGTCCTTAGATTTTTTTTATTTTTCACTTCCTGAAAACAAAATTGAGCAGCAAGTGAAGGTTTCACAGTCAAGGCCATGCCTCCAGAATTTGATAATGTTCATGTACTTTGGACATCAGGTACCCATTGACTCATTGAAAATATGCCCGCTTTTCAAAGAGGTGCGCAAAGTGCTGCACCACTTGAGCTGGCGTGGTGGGGACGATGCCTTACTCACGGTAAACGGCGAGCACAATAGCATCTCTCCATGAACTGCTTGCCATTTGTTTTAGATTTTTGTCCATAGTGGGGCTCCAACCTACGCCGTTCAACAATCAAAGCCCTTGCAGAATAAGCTACTGGTGGCCCCAAATTAAATGAAAACGTTGTGATAGTTTTGGTTTGAATCCACTGTGGTTCTGAATAAGATTATTTATAAAAGCAATATAATTTACAAACAAAAACTTAGTTTAAAAATTTGTACGGCAGAAACTTAAACCAAACGTGTAAATTAACCTAACTAACCTATGTTATCACAGGAGTAAAGTCATAATTACAGTCAATTAAAAAAAAATTAAGAACACTTGTAGGCCATAAATAAAAAAGGGGGCGCTGGAGCCTATCCCAACTGGCTTTGGGCAGTAGGCAGGGTACACCCTGAACTGGTTGCCAGCCAATCGCAGACCTGTATTTATGTACAGTGAATATAAATGTTCTGTAAACCCTTGTTCAAATGCAAGATTTTGTGATTTAAAAAAATTCAAAGATAAATCATTTTAAAAACTTCCCACCGTTAATGTGACCTATCACTTGTAACTTAATTGCGAGAGAAAACAATCTTATCTTCCAAAAGAAAAACATCCAAAACTGGCTACATTTGGCATAAACCTACTTTCGATTTCCCAAATGCATGTGTGAAAACTGTATTATGGTCTGAAGGCGAAACCAAGGCTGATTTTTTTTGACGATAATTCATAAAGGTATGTTTTGGGCACAAACGAGCACCATCCCTACAGTGAAGTATAGTGGTGGCAGCATCATGCTTTGGGGCTTAGTGAGGGTGGGGTACGATGCATTTTGAACAGTTCCAAATATCACTCCGTTTCACAAACCTTCATGTGTCTGCGAGAAAGCAAACAAATGGAAAAGCCTACTCGAACAGCTGAAGTTATTTGAGGTAATTAAAGGCACTTTAAATGGTGGCAGGTGTGTGCTGGCACTCATTTAACATGAGTTTGAATATGATTGGTTGATTCATTCTAAACACATTATCACACCCAGTAATGAGGGTGTGCACGTTTCGTATTAACTTGTTTTTTTTAATTGAGTTCTAGATGTTTTTGTTTCTTTCTTTTTGTTATATTAACAAACCCTGGCATTTGAACAGGGGTGTGCAGACTTTTTTTTGTATCCACTTTATATGCCAAAACCATTTCTTGATATGTTAATTCCCTTCTTTCTGTTTTGTCTTATATTTTCTTTCTCATTTTATTTTGTCTATTCTTTGCACTCACATCATTTCCCTATTTTTTTTCCATTTAGCCTTTTGTATGCTCCCTCACTCGCTTTTTTTCTTCCCGACTCAATTTCTTATTCTTGCCAGGTTGATCGACTGATGGAGTTGCATTTTAAGTACCTGGAGGCCGTTCAACAGGCTGACAAGAGGATCGAAGGGGAGAAACATGTAAGCATTTCTCCTTTCACCTTCCATCCATTCTTTCCTCCCTCTCTGAAGTACTCGCTCTCTCAGTACCTCGTTCTCGCCTTTTTTAATTCATCTCATCGTGCACCATTTTGGTTGGAGAAAAACAACCGCTATTTTTTGTGAAACATTTACACGTTCGCAGTAAAGATGGCGATATGAACCACAATCCCTGTTGTAAAAGGCAGGATGGTTGATCAAAAAACAGGATCTTTTGTTGTTGCAGTGTCACACCCAAAGCTCTGTGGAAGACGCTGACAGTGACTGATAAAAACATGACACATTGTAGGAAAGGAAGGACAAACTGCACACTTCCTATTGAGATGTTTCCAATTGGATGTCTCTGTAGCTGTGGAATAGACATGATGGAGACGGCGTAAGATAACGTGGTCATAATTTGACGGAAAATAAATAAGCTGGAGTTGCTGTGGCCAGACTAGAGAGAGTCTAAATACATCTATAAAAACGAATAAATATGCATTAGATGGAGGAAAGTGAATGAAGGTGGAGAGCATTTGTGTTCAAGAGTTGGAGACCATGTTACGATGACAGGAAGATTAATTTGTCAGTCAGCCTGAGATTGCCTTGAAAGGCCAGACAGGTTGACATTTTATCTTCCTTCTTTCACTTTTTTCTCTCCCAGTGTGCCTCTGTCACACTCTTGTCTTGTTTCTTCCCCCGAAAATGGCAAATGGACGAATTGTGTGTGATAAGAAACCTTGTCTGCATGTGTACCACTATCTTAGAAGCCACATACCTACAGTCCCCTTCCTAAATTCTTTGACTCATGCCCATATGCAGCCCAACTTGCGATACACACACACGCACAGTAGCTTGAAATTATTTTACAAATCAAACAGACACAACATTTCATTCATCCTTTATTACATTTCCAAAATATACCAAGCATTGATCAGACAGACAGAATAAGTATAAAAATATCCTCCTGTCATATTACAGTCAACGTGACATCCTTTGTAATAGCTGAATGCGAAAGAATAATCATTACCTCTGCCAAGGAGGTTATGATTTCATTCGCGTTGGCTTTTATCACCTAAATGTGTTTGTTTGTTCACAATTTGATATAATTCTGATGTACATATATACTATTTTCATTTCTAAAAAAGAAGACCCTTGGCCCGGCTATTTTAACATATGCCTCCTTTGTGGGTAGAATTTTTTTTAAAAAAAACTCTCTTTTCAAGTCTTATTTGACAAATGAGTAAAACAGTAAAACATGACACAATGTTGTAGGGCCAACCTTTTTTTTTGCTCTCGTGAGTAAAGGAGGGATCGAACTCACGGCCTCAGGTTTGACAGTGCAGAGTTTTACCGGTGCAGACAGGTTGTAAAAAAACTGGACGTAATAGTAAAGATATTGCCTGTCAGTGTTATTATTAAATCTTCCTCAAATGATGCAACTCCGTGAGACAGGAATCAAGGACCACGCCCACGTTTGTCTTCCTGTAAAGAGGAGGAAGTGGATGCCCTCAGCACCAAAGGACTTCCTGCCTCCACCTCCCTGCTCTGCGCATTTATTCACAAGTTTAGAAGGCGGAACAAAAGGCGGTACTAAACAATGATACAAAACAATGATAAAAAAACATGCATCTGGTGTGTGTGTGTGGGTGTGTGTGCAACATTTCAACTGCAGCAAATAGTTAAGTGCTCATTCATGTGATAACTTATTATACAAATTTTCCAACATTGCTCATACAGTTTTATGATGGTGATAGTTTGATCCTGGAACAGATTTTCTTTTTTATAATTTCATAAGGAGAAAAGTTTAAAATACCTGATGTTGACAAATCTTGGAACGGAAGTCATAGGTTCCACATAACTAATCTCATGTGAGGAAAATGAAGTCTGCGTACTTAGGTCTGTCTTTTTGTGGTCAGTGTTCTTATGGCCTTTGCTTGTTGATTCAACTTGGTCTGTTCAAACTAAATGCTATCTTGATGCACTTTACACATTGAGCTCCTTTCTACTGGTAAAGCTCCAATTCTTAAAAAAAAAAAGATGAGGAATGCTGACGTCTCTATGACTTGGAAGAATGTTTTAAAGACACCATCCCAGGTGCAGTATGTCCATCCCCTTATCTGAATTGTGAGGCCCCCGCTGCTCCATTTTATCTCTCTGTTGCACCTTTACCCCTGTAAGCTTGTTTTTAAGCGCAAAACAAAATGGATTTCTTTGCAGCATGACGTCCACTGGTTTCTCAGAGGATAGCAAAGAAAAAGTCTCTTGCAGACAACAGTCCCACCACCCTCCCCTAAATAAGCTGCTTAGTTTTCTGCCATAGAAATGCTCTTTACTGTCCTTCTCCCATCAGTATTATTCCTTCATTTTAATCTTAAAGCTACTTTTCCTGCTTCCTTTGCTTAACGTTTATCATACCTTACCCGTTCCCTAACTGAACTACAATACTGCAAGTGGAAGGGGGGCATTTATTTTCTCAACTGCAGATAGGAGGGAGGGATGTATATTTGAGGATGAATCAATTGTACAAACAATTGTACTTGTTTATCACAATTTTTATCACGTGAAGCAGGAGTTTAAAATCATCAAATTTATATATATATATATATATATTTTTTTTTTTAATGCTCCCTTCTAACCTAAAATCCGGGAGCCGTCAGATCCATACATAGAGCAATTGTGACCAAAGACATTTATGCTGCACCAATTCTGGACCCGGTCAGTACTGAAAATGTGGTTATAGATATGGTGGGCTAATATTACGCAGTCAACCTTTTTCCAGTGCAGAAAGATGCTCAGCCCATCCCACCCTTAAGCTAAGATAGAACACTGAGCAACTTGTTTCCCATTCATGGCCGTATGTAAGGGGGCTTATACCACGTATCGGTATCGGACCGATGCCTGACCTTATTTCAAGGTATCGGTACTCTTGCGGCAATTTCATGCAATTTCTTGCTTTAAAATGATCTACCTTTGTCTTTTGGAGGAATTTTTGTGTGTCAAATATAGTAGTGATATGCTGACTTTCAACATAGTATCAGAGGCATAACAAAGGCACAACGCCACCAGCCATAAACACAAGGTGAAGTAATACTTGCTGCCTACGTCCATTTGTGCTGAAAACAATTGTCTCCGTCACGCTGACATTACCACGCATGTATGTAATTATTTTTATGGTGTAAGCCGCAACAACACAAACCAACATAGTCGGGGCATTAAATCGATCACAACTGGACTGTTCTGGTTGTCTTAGAAGACATTTCGTCTCTCATCAAAGCAAGCTGCTTCACTTCATGCAGCAAGACTGGTGCAGTGCGAATCAAGCCTTGTTTCATGAACCAATGAAGCCTTCTCAGGTGACAGGTGAGACGTCTTCAAATACAAGCAGAACAGTATTGCGATCTGTTCAATATCCTGAGAATAGTATGACCTGAATGAATTAGAATATTCACAAACACACTTAAGACATAGCAAAGTGCCACTTTGGTGACTTCTGAAAGGCATGCAAATACATCTTTAATGTGAATTTACTGGGAATACAGTGTGAAAGCGGCTGACATATTTTTTTTTATTTAGGCTCTGTAGCTGGGTTTTTATTGAGGTTATGTAACCTCTCGTTTTTTCTCAAGCCTAATAAAGAATTTAGCTTGCCACACACACACAGTCCAAATTGGGGTTTTGCTAAATGCTGACACCATCATATTAATTTTGCTTCAGGGTATCACAGAAGATGTGGCCGCACAGGAGGACTGGGGATGTGGCATTATTCAGAACTAACCAGTCACTTTCAAAGAGAGAGTCAGCACACTCCTACCACCATTTAAAGTGCCTCTGATGAACTACAAATAAAGTTCGGATGTTCTAGTTGGCTTTTCCTGACATGTATTTGATTTGTAGCAGATTCCTTAAGGTTGTGCACTAACACTACTGGTATTTGGAAGGGTTCATAATTACCTCCACCTTGCCTAAGGCCAAAGTTCGAATCAACGCTGCCCCCTCTTTGCTTCACTGTAGGTATTGTGTCCTTTCAGTGATGAGCAGTGTTACCCTAAAGCCCGACCTACTTTTTGGACGACCACAAAGTTAAACTTTGATCTCATCTCTCAACTTTTGCCATGTGTCTTTGCGAGATTTCACTTGTTTTTGTTTTCTTCATTTTGCCAGGGAACTCAAGTTTTGTTCCTACAGTGTCGTTTCTGCTTTTGTGAGGACCCAGCTACCCAGTTTGTCACAAGAGGACTAGAGCCGGATGAAATCACTCACGTCCAAGGTTTCCAAAAAATAATAATAATAAATAAAAATCTTTATTTTATTACAGACAGGGCTATTGCTTGACTTTATAAAAGAAAAATAACAATTAGTTACATGGATCCACAAAAATGTAAATGTTCCAACAAAAATCCCAAACTGTTTTCCTCCATATTTTCAGCCACCTGCTCCTTGTATGACTGCTACTTAATTCCTCTGTTTCTCCATTGCTCCAGGCCTGCTTTAATCAGGTGGCTTAAGCAATTACACCTGTTTTAGCTGTAAGGCATACTGGGAGATGTAGTACCTGGCAGAATATAGAATATAGCGTCCCACCATTACATGCTCCGGTGTGATGCTACACTAGCTACATTTGTGCAGTATGTAAAAATTTAGGTTTTCACCTACTAGACAATATTTAACCTTAATAACTGCCATCCAAGTGTCAAAAGACGGCAGGTACTATTCATGTAAATTGTTAAGCACAAGAAAAAGCTTTGCTAATGACTTGTAGACAGTGTACATCATCTGTAAGTTGCTTGAAAATGAACCATAAATGCATGGGAAAGCAGATAAGATGATGCCCACCTTCAGAATGTGACATTGACGTTAGATATGTTGTTTTTTCATTCCGGTTTGTGCCTTCAGTGAATATTTCTCTTGCGCTTTCAGCAATTGATTGAGTCGTGTTAATGAGCTGAACTGCAAAACCATAATTGGGTTCTGCACTGTCATTGATCTTTAAGGACAAGACCGATTAAATCCAAGGGATGCAAATGTCACATGTGGCGCTATTAAGCTCACTGGTGGCTATTTGTTTTCACCAGGAAAGCTTTGAAAAGTTGCCCTTTTTCCCAATTTACTGTGTTTGCCTTGTTAAGTTGTTTTCACAGAAAAAAAAGCCATTCTTTGTTGGACTATAAAAGATCACCATCTGGCTATTTTTGTGCACGGTGCACACTCACCAACCACTGTTTTCATACATCTTTAGCATTTATTGTTAATGTGAATAACAGCCAAGAAATCATGTCTACATTATGCAGGACTAGAAAGGCACTTTACGTTTATTTTCTCTCTCTCTCTCTCTCTCTACAGAGGTAAAATGGATTGTTTGTGTGGTGCTCCGGTGGCTTACACACCAATTCCCCTCTCCCCGTCCCGTCTGCTACTTAATCACTAATGGTGATTAATGTTGCCTGTGTGTGTATTGGCAGCACTATGTTATTGGGACACTGACGGGGTTGTTAAGATGGATAACTATGCAAGTGTGCCTATGTGCGAGTGTGTACTGACTGTGTGCTGTTTAGCAGTGAAATCAATTGATTAGTGTGTCTGGTCAGTGATGAAAATGGATTTGTGAAAGAGCTGCAAAGCAACACTTCAATTAAAACACTGCATTTTTTTCTGTGTCGCTCTTTGTATTTCGGTGGTTTCTTGTGTTGAGAGAACAATAGAAGCCAGTGAATTGTAATTTGTTTGCCTTGTCGGGCTTCGTGTGGATGTTGTTGTGTATTTGGTTTATCAGTGCTTGTCAATAGAAATGAACAAACTGCTCATCTAGTCTAGGTTTTTGTTTTTGTTTTTAATTTGGAAAGAGGATCTGTACAATCCTTATACTCTCTAGAAGGATTTATTTTATTTTAATGTGTAGTGGTTGTAAATCGCGTACAGTCGTCAAATGTACTTTATATTCATTTTATTTTTGGCCGTTGTAGTTTATCAGGACATGACACATAAGAGTTTGAACCGTGGATGCGATTATTGTTGATTCATTTATGTCTGTGTATGTGCATTTAGGAGATGGTTCGCCGAGGCGAAATCCTTGATGACCACATGGAGGATGAATTTTACCTCCGTCGACTGGATGCTGGGCTGTTTGTTCTTCAGTCCATATGCTACATAATGGTGGAGATCAGCAACTCAGGACTATCACAGGTACAAGCATCGACAGAAAGGCTTGGTTGTGGTGTTTAACTGTGTAAAAAAGAAAAAAAAATTGGGGATACGTTTAACAGACCTTATCTCAGATTTGAATTTTCCACTATATTGGACTTTTATAAAGCTAAAGCCTTGCATTTAGAGTGGTAAGAATACACGAAAGTGTTTAAAAGAGAGCTATTATGCATTGTTTTCATTGTTCAGAACTGTTCTCAGGTGTCTCTGATAGGCTTTCTTCAAAGTACCCCAAGGACCAAGAATTATTTAACACTTTTCATGCTCCTTTTCTAGCCTTATTGTAATTAGCCTGTATTAAAAAAATAAAAATAAAGAAAAAATAAATTTGCTTGTCTTGCGTAAGTCAGCCACTGCACACCGACCCCCCCACTATTGCTGAGCTAATGCCAAGTCACTTTACTCATGAATTGCTTGGATTGCAGCACATCTTGCTTCCGACTATGGATGATTTAAATATGTCAAGTGATGATAAAACAAAACCGGCTGAATTGGGAGTGTGTTAATATGGTTGAGAAAAAAAAAATTCTTATGGCAATTAAAAGCATACAAGGTAGTTACGATTAAGGGATCATTGGAATAATGTCTACCCTGTATGGATCCCCCAAAGCCAAAAGGATTGAAAGCTCTTGATCTATCAGATCGCCAAACTTTCGGCAGGTTCCAATTACCAGAAGCTGCAGGGTCACAGACAATTAAAAAAATATATATATGCAGCTCAAAAAAAGATTGACTTGATTCTTTTATTTCACACTTGGTGGGTGGGCAGACACCCCAGAGAATTTAAGTCAGTTTTCCATAATATGTCCCCTTAGTTTGAATTTGGCTCAGATATCTCAAGTTTCCTTTTATTTAAATGGCAGTGCCACCTTTTGTTATGATATTCACCTTCAGTTGTATTTCAGAAGTTTGACACCTTATGTTTTATCTGTCTGAATGTAGCTGCAGCAGAGAGTTCATCAAATTCTCAACTTAAGAGGAGGCTCAGTCAAAGTCGTGCGTCACATCATGAGAGGTGAGTCGTTAATTGTGTTCAGTCAGTGGCCTGCAGCACCACCAAAAACATAGTAGTCATTCAATCACCTACATTGTCAGACATTTCTAGTAAATGTCTTTGTTGTTCATCTTCATTTCATTGTTTGCTCATTGTCTGTCCACTGTAATAAATTTAGCATAGCCAGATGAATAAATGACATGACAAGTTTAAAGTGACGTCCCTATATCATAGAATGCATTTCGAAGCATGCACACTACGGTGGCTCAGAAGAGACCACATTTGCAAGTCTACCACCAATTCTTATTTCGCGTGAGCGAACGAGCATCTCGGCGAGCGACAGCGAAAGATAGGTTCGATAGATTAAGTTCGGTTGAACTGGCTAACAAGCGGCTATCGGGAGAAGCTAGGGGAAAAAAGCTAGTAAAAGCTTGTGAGAGCAAAAAAGGTGACAAGCGACGGGAGCCCGAATCATGGCACTCAATGACGACCACCTGCAGGCCCCAGCAGTGGAAGGTAAGCGAAGGTTGACACATTGAGTCCAACATTAGATGCAAGCAACACCAGGACTAACTGCGTTTGCAAATTTGTCCTTTGGGCATACGTAACAGGAAGATGGCGGCGGAACATGTCAGCCTCTTGTAAGTTGAGGCGCCAGCCATGTAATATAATAAGTGATTACTAGACCTACGATTATATGTAAAGAAAAAAAAGTACGTTGATGTGATAGAACATATATTTGTTTGCATATTATTTAAATCATTAGTGGGGTTTTAAATTGAATGAATTGTTATTTCACCACTAGATGGCACAAAATATTACACATCGTCACATTAATCAAACTTCTTATTTTTTTACTGTAGTACTTTATAACTTTGTACTGATGCTGCACAACATATTAATTATAAATGTTTTACCTGACCACAAGCACCCAGTAGGGCCAGACTAACTTTTTATTTTTTATTTTTTATTTACCTCAGTGGCTCAGCGGTTTCAACGTAGTTTCAAACTAGGGTAAAGGCTTCAAAGAAGGGTTTCAAACTAGGGCTAGGGTTTAAAATTACGGTTTAAAACTAGGGCTAGGGTTTCAAATGAGGAGCAGGTTTTCAAATTAGGGTTACAAAATTAGTGCTATGGTTTCAAATTAGGGTTTCAAATTAGGGTTTCAAATTAGGGTTTCAAATTAGGGTTTCAAATTAGGGTTTCAAATAAGGGCCAGGTGTTCAAATTAGGGTTTCAAACTAGGGCTAGGGTTTTAAAATCAGGGTTTCAAACACGGGCTAGGGTTTCAAATCAGGGTTTCAATTAAGGGCCAAGTGTTCAAATTAGGGTTTCAAATTAGTGCTATGGTTTCAAAGTAGGGTTTCAAACTAGCGCTAGGGTTTTAAATTAGGGTTTAAAATAAGTACTATGGTTTTCAAAGTAGGGTTTCAAACTAGGGCTAGGGTTTCAAATTAGGGTTTCAGATTAGTGCTATGCTTTCAAATTAGGGTTTCAAATTTAGGATTTAAAAGTGGATTTAATCTATTCAAAAAGAGGAATAAAACTAGGATTTAGGTTTCAAATTGGGGTTTCAAATTAGGGTTAGGGTTTCAAAGTAGAGTTTCAAACTAGGCTTAGGGTTTCAACGTAATTACAAACTAGGGTTAAGGCTTTAAATTAGGTTTTCAAACTAGGGCTAGCGTTTCAAATAAGGTTATCAAACTAGGGCTAGGGTTTAAATTCAGCTTACAAAGTAGGAATAGGGTTCAAAATTAGGGTTTCAAAACTAGGGTTAGTGTTTCAAATTAGGGTTTAAAAGTAGGGCTAGGGTTTCAAACTACGGATTCAAACCAGGGCTAGGGTTTGAAGTTAGGGTTTAAAAGTAGTGCTAGGGTTTCAAATTAGGGTTTCAAACTAGAGCTAGGGTCTCAAATCAGGTTTTCAAAGTAGGGATTGGGATTCAAATTAGGGTTTAAAAATAAGGCTAGGGTTTCAATTTCTTCTTTCATTTGTGTTAATGTTAAGAGTTTTAAAATAAGGGTTCAAAAGTAGGGTTCACATTTCAAAAAGGAGATTAAAACTAGGATTTAGGAATTTATAAATAACTTATAATTGTAGGGTCCCAGGTAGAAAAATTTGGGGTACACAAATATGTACTTTGCAAGGCAATATACAGATATTGCCTTGCAAAGTACATATTTATATTCCCACTTGTTACATTAAATTTCTGTTACGATACGATATACTTTTATTTTCCCCGTGGGGAACTTTTTCCTGGACTCCGTCCAGCTGCAGTTACAGTAAAGAAAAAACAACAGAATAGAAAGAGATAAAATTAAAGTTGTGGAGCCATGTCTCCGTGAACACCATGGCGCAGGCGTCCCGGTGCTCGCGGCTGGCCGAGGTGAGGCTCCTCAGCTCATCCAGCTTGCTCTCCAAGGACTTCACGTTGCCGAGCAGCAAGGACGGCAGCGCTGGTCTGCATCCTCTCCTCCAGAGTCTTTGGCGTGTGTTGGCGTGTTAAATTCTTTGACAACAATTGCGCTGAACTAGTTACTGTTGGCAGTATTAGCAGCAAGTATGCAGTGGGTATCAACAGCAGATTTGCAGTTGATTGAATCCCTCTCCCTGAATTCATTCAGCCAAGTGAACTCGGGCAGCCACTCATTCCGAAAACTGAATTTCGTACCTTCTTTTCCACAACGACTATTTCCTCAAAAATAATCTGACTCATTATCAGGATTTGTCTCCTCCGACACACTACTTTTATTGGAGGGAAAATAAGCACTGAGTCTTCTAATCCATTGATCGTTTACAAGAGGTCAATATGAAACGTGCAGATTTGTGCGACAATGATAAGACCCTCCTCTTTTCACACATTAGCCAGTAATGGTCGGTCAATTAGGCGAAACCCCTCTGTAAAATATGTAAGGGCATAGAAACATGACTCAGAAGACGCCAAGCTTTGTTTTACAAAAAGTGACTCGTCTTCTTCCTGTACTGCCACAATTGCGACTATTCTCAGTTCACCACTCAACAGACCGCAGTGTGTGAAAGAGAAACGCAAGCCAGCAGCGATGTTTGTTTTTTCAGCGTGTCATCTGTCGTTCCTATATCATTGTGTGATAAAGCTGAAGAGGCTCCACTCACACCCCCTCTGGCCCTCGAGCGTGTAGCAGGGTAGATAAAGCCATCCGTCACGCGTGCTGCTGCCAACAGCATGGCGACGCTCCAATCGTCATTGTGTGGGGAAATGTGTTGCATTTGACTCTGATTGCGTCTTTGCATTAAGACCTGGATCTGCATAATTGACTAACTTGCATATGTACGTTGATCCATTTGCATGGTTACACCTGACAGGAACAGTATGTTAGGTATACATTGAATTAAAAAAACATCAGCTGGATGTGTATGTGGAGCCCCCCCCCCCTTAATGGTTTTAGCTCAGCTCACTTAAATGAGAGGCAGGCAAAGTTTTCTATTAGAGACGGCTCAAGGTTTGTAACTTATATTGCAGGTTGTTTATTTGAAATGAACATACTGACATATTTGTGTTGCATCAAAGATTTCCTAAGGGAATGATGTTAGAGGGTTGGAGTGAATAAAAAAAAATGATTCCAAGCATAAACTGTCATTTCCAGACTATAAAGCACACCTGATTTAAAGCATTAAGCTGTAAAAAAATTAATTAAAAAAAGTATATGCATTAGCTGCTTTGCCTCCTAGCCATAGATCTCCATGTTATAAGATGAGATATTTGCAAAGAAAGTGGTTACACAGATTAAAAACCCAAAAAACTTGTCATTACCGTAAACAACAGTAAACACGACTACTAGCTTAAGAAAAGTAACTGATCAATTATCAAGTTAATTGATAATTACTGTTACTATTTAATGTTGTCCAAATCCTTGGGACATTGGTCTCCCAATAGTAGTTCTATAGTCCTCCATGAAAGCAGACTGACTGTTGATGTGTTTTTCAAAATAAGGCATCTGCTTTTACTTTGGAAAACAGTGATCAACATTTTCGCCCATTTTCCGACATGTACAGAACCAGTACCTGAATCGTAATTAATTTATATTCATGCATTTTCAGCACTGTAGGTGAGAAATGACATCCAATTTGGAGCAAAGGGACAGAATTTATTTTATTTTATTTATTTAACCTGCTTCATCAGTTAATTAAGAAAATCGTTGACAGATTAATTACTTGTTAAAATTATTGTTAGTTGCAGCCGTACATTTTTCCCCAATACTTTTAGTAACTGTATAGACAACCTTTAAACATTCTTAACTTTTACTTGTGTAAAGAAAAAAAAGTTACTTTTAATTCTAAAACGATCAAATGTGCCCTCACGCAATATTGTGAGAAAATTCTAGTCGACTTGAGGGTCTCGTTGCAAAAAACAGAAGGTTGCCTTATTATTTGCCATCTTGACTTAAGAGCACTTTGCATTGCTATCACTATAGTAATGCTCTTCGCCATTATGGATGATTGTTTTTGGAAAGGATAAAAGCCCACCAGATGGTTGACTAAGCATAGTTCTAAAAATGAGCTGGCATCTCGTGTCAAGGTGTCCTTTCTGTTTTGTGATATTTTAGTTACCCAACTTCAGCTCACCTCTACTCTTCTCAAAATAAACAATATGGATGATAGATGAAACGTTTCCTCTTAATTACTGGTGTCTGATTTCTTCAGTTGATTTGTGACGTTTGCAGGACACCTAATTGAATAAATAAAAAATAAAAAACACACACTACTGTTTAGTTTCCTAGCATAGACATAAAAGTCCAAATCCCTGACCTTTTGTAATAATGTTGCACACTTCTGTATTGTACCCTGGCATGTTGTCATGGCAACAGAATAGTGGCCTAGCGACCAAAGGGAAAGGTTCTAAGGAAAAATGAAGAGTCAACAAAAGTGTCTACAAGGCTGATTGACATGTTGTTTATAGCTGAAGAAACTTCCAGTGAAAGATGCAGCTATTGTTTTTTTTTAACCTTTTTATTTAGTTGATGTGTCACATTTATTAGTCCGCTTACCTCTTCTGTCATTGACTCAACTTATTTGCACATTCACGCACACCCACTGACTGATGAGCCTTCAAATATTCTATAAGTCTATATAAAATCCTACTGAGTTGTCATGACAACATGCTGTTTGTCTCGCAAAAGCTGCCAAGTCTTCGAGTAAAGTTCCCTTAATACTTTTTTTCACGGTCTTTTTTTTGTTTTAATTTATTTTTGTTCATTTGGGGCGTGATGCATAATTCCCACCTCAGACAATAACGGAGACCCCACTGAGGCTGCAGCTGCTGCAACCAGAAGTCACACACACACACACACAGAGTACATCTGCGCGATCACTCTTCATCCCCCAGAGGACTTGTTTCAGTGCATGTTCTGTTTTTAGCCCCTGTGATAAGAACGCTTTTGTTTCACATATACAACTGTGTAACGTTTGAACAACCTTAACATCGCTAGCCAATACACATTTGAATGCATTTGGGCTTAATCCTTCCCTCAAACAACTCCCGTTCCTTAAAATAATATTCTGCCTGCTTTATTATTTCCTTGATCTATCGGCAAAACAAGTAAAAAAAAAAGAAGATGTTTTATTGTTTCTTCAATCTTTCCTGCAGAGCTTAGATGTCAATGTCAGGAATGTATAGCTGGCATCATCCTCAAGCTGTCACTTTGCGAAGCCTCTCACCCGTCTTGTGTCTCATTTGCAGAGTACGCAGAAAGCATCGGCGATGGCAAGAGCGAGGAGTTCAAAGAGGCAGAACGCAAGCGGATCATGGACCTTTTAGAAAACTTTTAATGTCGGTTTTCCTTCATCAACATGACACACACACACACACACACACACACACACACACACACACACACACACACACACACACACATAATTTTATTGTATTGGGATCGGTTGTGGCCATGATGAATGGCATTTATCTGTTTTTCTGTAACATACTGCTTTTAACATGCTTTAAACATTTATGTTTAAAGTATTGCTAAAGTTAAAACCTTCTACAGCATCTTTATGGATTGATGGTTTTCTTTTTCATATACAGCCAGGCCACAATGTGCATAACATGAGGTACTAAGCAAATTTAGCACACACACACACACAAAAAAAAACGTTTTCTGTTTCTGGCAATCAAATGTATTGTTATTATGACATGCATGTAGTGGAATTCCCACTGAGCCGATCTGAAAATAATTTTTTGTATTTATCTTATTGTAGAGTATGCTGAGCAAAACATTCAGTTTGAAAATACACCACAATCCGCAAGCTTAGTGATGATCTCTTGGCGTCTCCATTTTTCTTTGTTTTTCCTTTCAAACAAACCTTTGTTTTGGGGGTTAAGTTGGAAATATTTTCTAATAAAACCTTTGGTAATAAAATCCTGATCGCGTGTTTGCTTTATTTAAGGAAGGTCACAGTGAGTATGACTTTGTCAAGGATTCTTATTAAGCTTGTTTTAACAAATGCGAACCACAAGATCTGATGTACCTGCTGCTGTTTTGCATAGAGGGCTAAAATGTAATTTAAAAAGGAAGACATGATCCTTCCTTTTTTTGTTTTTTTTGTTTTAACACATCCACTGCTCCTAGGGGCATATTCTCTCCTTTTCTGACTTAAGAACACGGAAGAATATGACCCTTAAGTGCATCGGAGGCACACACAGACTGAACTACTGTTTAGATTATTCTCTGTATGTTTCACGTGTCAATTATCTGGTAGTTGCGAGAGCTTTTGTCTCTGAGCCATCAATTATTTTTCTGTAGTGATTACACTCTGCTATCCTTGCATACTTAAGGGGGCAAAAAAACAGTAAAACATGGGTAAGAACAAAAGGATGCGATTTGCATATTGTATTGGCAGAAGAGGCAATCGCGCATCTCTTATCAGTGGTTACGACTGCATCGTGTTCAACAGCAATTTCACAGCTGAGGGGAGGGCGAATAATTGTGTTTCCAAATGGCTGAGTGCAAACGCGGTGCAATGCCGAGACACTGTTGGCCTCCTTTTCTTTTTAGCGAGACTCCGACAGGAAAGGGTCCTGCGGAGTCACAAGATAGGATTTAAAACGCAGACCTGAACACCACCAATCCCGAAAACTGTTTTCCTCAGTGATTTCATGTTGTATGGTTATCTCAAACTACAAATTGCAATTCCCTCAAAAACGATGTAGGAAAGATGAGTTGCTGTTGCGGAGCCAAATGCCAACAGAAGAAAGAAGGTGAATAGAGGATTAAAAACTTGGTGCCACGCTGGAAATGCCGTGTTGATGTTTTCTGGGTAGCTGTGGATTTTGAGCAGATTGGGTTATCTTTACTCGAGTTCATTGGTTATTTTTGACCCAGCAAATTGGGTTTAAGATTGTATTTCGACGGGTTAAAGGTGGTTGCCATTTTTTTAAGTAAATGTCACATTCTTAGGAAATGGTGGTGGTGGCTGACTTGGGATCAAGGGATTGGGTGTTTATTTCCCGGTGTGGATGGCCCTCCAACGGAAAATGGATGAGTTGTGTCGTCCTAGAAAATGTTGGTAGTAAATATTTTTTTTATCATTTTTAATTGCAGCTGTATTGCTAGCCTGGTTTTTACCCCTTGTTAGATCGAAATCTTCACCCGACGTACTGGGTTAAATCCTCAACCCAAAGCATGTGTTTGCAATTTGGGTGACTTTTGACCTATCAGCTTTATGAGTATAATATGGGCAATATGTTTTGTATTGGCAGTGAGTTGCCTTACTCAACATTGCATAATGTTGCATACGGTATTGCGTCATATTTGTTGAATGGTAAGCCCGTTTTTTCCCTTCTTCTTATGGCCCATTTGTTATAAGGCCCACGTGCACACAAGTGGCTCCATAGCAGGGTTATTATAGTTTTGGAATTTTTCATTTTAGTTAGTTTTTATTTCGTTTCGAGTTTTGGTTTTTATATTTAGTTAGTTTTAATTAGTTTTCAGGGTGGTTCTGTTAGTTTTTATTAGTTTTAGTTATTTCATAAATGTTTATTTTTATTTTTTTATAAATGTGTATTACTTGTGCGCAATATTTAAAAAATAACTTTGGAGCAACATCATCTGACGGTGCTTTTCTATTGGCTGCTGCTAGATGACGTCACCTTCAAACGTCCTTATTCCGGTTAATATAAAAAATAAATATACTTAAAATCACATTAAAAATCATCCCCAAAGGCTCGTGCATTAAATTAATTACCAAAGACTAAAACGAAGGACATTTTTGCTATTATTATTGTTAGTTTTAGTCCGTTTTGCAAACACAAAATGTAGTTTCAGTGAGTTTTCATTTTTATTTATTTCGTTAACAAAATTGTTTTTTTGAGTTTTAGTTTTTTCGTTAGTTTTAGTTAACTAAAATAACCTTGCTCCGTAGTTGAATGTGTGTTTCAGTACCATGGACAGCAACAAGGAAAATCGGCACCACCCCTCAGTACTCGCATTTATGAGAAGTTTTGTGTCGGCACATTTCTGAACATTCACAATAAGTGTATTTGAAGCACAATTAAACTGGTGGTGCACTATTGCATTAGTGTAAGTGCTCTCTCAGCATTTACACATTTTTTAATACTATAGCGTGGCTGGGAGCTTGGAGGCGCTCCCAGCATGCTTTGCGGCACTGGGGATTAACATGGTGTTTTAAATGCATGTTCTGCGTTCATTATTCTGTTAGCTAGTGTCCAGTTGTTGTGTTGGTTATCGGGGGTGTTTTTCTAGTTTGTTGTCACATATGTGATTTAATTTTGCCGTGACCGCGTGGTTGTACATGACATGGGGAAGAATGACTTGCCTGCCTTCCGTGCGTTGAAGGCGGGCAACCCAAAGATCATCTGCTTGCAACAACAAAAGTGCTCATTGATCCTCACTGTCACGTGAGCGCCACAGTACACATTCTTGTAAATGTTTCTCAATTAAAGTCTGATTGTCTGTTGATTTAACTTCCCTCACATTTGTACTCAGAAGTCGTCCACGAGGATTAGAAAAAACGAGCCTATTTTTTTTTTGTCATGCTAGCACAAATTTAAAACATCAGGGCTATGTTGTGGCACTTAGAAGTGCAAAAGTCAAAATAGTCTACTCTATAGACTTTTCAAAATCATATACAGTATATTTACTTGGTCGTAATGTAAGGAATAAAAAGGAATACTTTTGAATTAAATTAAATGCACATTTAAGGTGAAGTCGTGAACATAATCTTAACTGTGACAAACTGTAAAGTGGTAACGATTTGCAGTAATTGAAAAAAAAAAAGTTGCTCCAAAGTACTGTTTTCTTAAGTGAAACTAACTAACCGACTTCAGTATTTGTATTTAGTAATTTCCCAGTTCCCACCACCACCACCACCAGAAAAGGAAAGTGATTAATTGTCCCTAATGAATGCTGACTCTCCCCCTCAGTAAGCCCCAGCACCGCAGTGACGTCTCCTTCCGCAGCAAATAGAGCCGAGCGCGCGCAGGCGGAGGCGAGAGACAAGAGACGAGTCAGTCATTCCAGCGCGGGTGAGCTCAGCTGCTTCCTGAGGAAGGTTGCGGTCCGCTTGGTGTATCTCGCCCGCCCACGTCCACTTTCACGCCACGACAAGCCCCTCGCCCCTCCCCGTGGATTTAACGCATCAGGAGGTGGAGAGAAGAACATTGGGAGCATCTCCGCCCCATGTGAGCAGGAGAAGAAGACGCAGACACGAGAAGAAGCGCGATGGGAGCCTTCAGGGTGCTGCTGGGGACTTTACACTACGTGGGGCTGTGCGTCTCCACCAGGCACACTGGACACGGACACGCGGAGAACCACATCAGCGGACACGGTAGGCGTGCGAACTGCGAACTGCGAACACACCCGAACCGCGCTTGGACGCTTGCTCGGGTCACGCCGTTCACTCCCACGCGTTAAACACACAACAGTGGGGTCAACTAAGAGGGTTGCTTTGATTGTCCTAAAATAATAAAATTAAAAAGAGTTTATCGACACAACATTAAGCAGAGACCTATACAAGAGCTGCATCTTTAAAAGTCTGCCTCGACAAAGGTAAGAACGCTCAGTTTTGATTGACAAGTCCTCCAAAAACGCATTTATGCTGCAGTGCAAATAACAGACAACTATGATGCATGTTATCGCAATTTACTTTATATTTTTTTCCGCAAATACTGGCGACCAGTCCAGAGTGTAACATGCACCTCTTGCACAGTCATCTGAGATGGGCTCCAGCTCACCTAAAACCCGAGTGAGGATAGAAAATATTAGGGGTGTGCGATTCATAAGAATCGCGATTCACATTTAGTACGATTCAGAATCGATTTTAAATGTCCCAAAATCGATTGTATCAAAAAAAAATTATACTGTCTTGCCTTTGTCTGTGTGTGCCTTTATTTGGAGTGCTGTTCATGTTGTACCCATTTTGGCCTCTGAGGGGCAGTGTGGTTCCACGCGGTCTACTACACTGTTAAGTTGTAGCCACATTAGAGAGTAGAAGGAAAAAGTCACGATCAAGTTATTCCAATAAAAGTTTGTTGTTTTCAGCGTGGAGCCGTTCTTTTGAGTGATAAAAGTGCCGCGAGATGCTGGAGTAGATCATTACAATTCCTTGAACATTTATATTTGGAAGCAAAAATCATTGTCAAACTAATCATTTTGAATAAAAAACCGCTCTTAATCGAAAATTGATTTTGAATCGAATCGCAGACCCAAAAATCGGAATTGAATCGAATCGTGAGACATTCAAAGATTCCCACCCCTAGAAAATATATTTTATTACTATTGCTAACGAGTATCTTGCTCAAATTCATTGCCATCATATAATCCGTTAAATCCGATAATCCATTCTAGACAGTAATGACCCAACATTTACCAACATTTTTCAAGAAATAATGCACACATTCATACTTTATGCAGGAGGTGGGTTTAACCTTAAACTTTCTGGCAGGTGAAATACCATGTCGAGTTTTGTGCTGATCAAATTTGTATTGATCATCCTTGTTCTTGCTTCTTGTTATCTTTGTAATAAAGGTCTTTCTGCTATTGTATTGAATCTTATCAGAACCGGGAAAGGTCATTTGCATTCCTCAAAAGTTATGTCTGGATGTCAGAACGTGGATGAATTTTGCTCCAGTTTTGTGATCGAACCGTCTTCTGTGTGCGAGATGTCTGCTGAGACACTGCAGTTCTTCAATGACTGACAACATTTTTTTGTTCTGTCCGAGCGCCGCAGCTGCCTTCCTCTTCGTCAGGCAGAGCTGACACAAGATGGAAGTTAGTATTCTCTGTCAGTAGAGCTCAGCCTGAACATCCCCCCTTCTGGTTCCGAGCTCCTCCTTTGCTCGTCTCCTCCGGTGTTTACATGTCTTTAACAACCACAGATAGCAAAAATGCGCCTTTGCATTATTTATGACGTTAAGATTCAGACGTCGTCTGAACGGTCTCATAGATGGACAAAAACAAGAATTTAATATCAATGCACAAATACTCACCAACTGCTTGTCATTGGTCTTAGCCAGAATCGATTTTGTGTGTGTGTGTGTGTATATACGTGAATTTGACATTTGCACGTTTTCAGCATTCACGCGGAATGTGAATTAGGATTCCACGTTTGCATCTCAATGTGGGCCTTTTTTGCATGGTGTTGTCAGCAAGTTCTGTATGTGCTTGCATGGTTTCTGTTCCCTGAGAGCATAGTAGCTACAAACAAATCTTTCAGGGGCAATTTCAGTCTCAAATTACTTCGTTTCTACCCATTTACAGATCTGATTTGCTGCAAAACAAGGAAATATTGTTCCACCCCAATCCTGTAGGTGGCAGTAATGCACATCATCATTTGGTTGCCAACTGCCAAACGCCTGCACCGTTTGGAATCTCCCCCAAAATGTCGTGGTTATCTTCGTGGAAGTTCAGGGAACTGCCATGTATCGCTAACCTGTTTCGACCAATCACGGCCACGGATGACAACGTCGCCCTGTTATTGGTCCGAACCACTCGGTGGAAATCAACGGGCTCGGTACAAGATGTATTCGGTACATCTCTGGGATATGATGTTCGATGAAAATCTGATACACTATGACCCCATAAAAACATTTAAGAAAAAGTGTTATGCTTTAAAAATATTTAAAACTAATTAAAAGAATGATGTCTTTAAAAACAACACACTCAAAAACACATACCATATACCACAAGTGTGTAGTGCGCTGTCGATTGTTTTCAATTGCAGCCTTCCAGTCAATCCAACCTTCCCAAACTGAATCCAATTCTGTTGTCCCCGGAATGTCAGGAGTTAGTGTACAGAACATTTCAGATCTCGCTGACCTTGGAGAAGGATGTTTTCACCTGCAACCTGGCCTACAATTCGGATTCTGATCCAAATGCCGATTCTTTTCTCATGCATTCAGACTTTTATTGTAGCTGTCCATTTTAAGTTGAGAGTTAGAACAATCACACAGTGCGCTTTAAAGGACTTTGTTTGCGTGTAGGTTAAAAATATCCATCGTATTCATCATTGGCAGCGATGTGAGCAATATCTCAGGGGGGTGCCGCTGCATCCATAAAATAAAAGAAACTTGCTTTCAAAGTGAATAATGTCCTTGTTGGAGGAGCTATTTCGGCACAGTGCGGGAAATGGATGCATTTGATTTCATTTTGCGCTGCTTGTGTAGAGTTGATACGAGGGTAGATTGAAAACGCTATGCAGAGTCTATCTGCATAATTGTCTAGATCTCAAATCTGTAACAAAGTGATGATTCATTGTACAATTCGGTGAATTGATAAATGACGTTGAACTTGAAGTCAAAATCACAGTTGTAAATTGTAGTTGAGGAACATTTGTTATTATCGTGGGATTACGCCCCTTGAGATGCAACATCTCGTTTACGAGGGGGTTCCACACCCCAAAAAAATACAAAAAGGCAATCAAAATGACACGTCGGATATAAAAGGCAGGTGGGAAAAAGACAAACATATAGAATACAATAACACTTAACAGAGACAACCTTAACTCATTCACTGCCATTGACGGCTATAGACGTCAAAAAATTCATTTGAACTATTTCTATTAATTTTCCATTTTTTCCACTTTTGTTAATAAGAGTATGAAAAAAATATGTTTTTTTATTGTACATTTAGAACAGATATAAAATGTGTGATTAATCGTCAGTTAATTATTGAAGTCATGTGATTAATTACAATTGAAAATTTTAATCGCCTGACACGATTTAAAAAAAAGAAAGAAAAGATTATTAAAAATTAAGGGCGTCAGGCGATTATTAATTTTTTTCATTGTAATTAATCACATGACTTCACTAGTTAACTCACGATTAATCAAACATTTTATATCTGTTCTAAATGTACAACAAAAAAATTCTAGGTTTTCAAACTCAAAAAATGTGAAACTAATAGAAATAGTCACTGCCATTGACGTCTATAGCCGTCAATGGCAGTGAATGAGTTAATCTCAACACAACAACGTTCTAATTATTTCATAATAATAAAAGTACAAATACAGTGTGACAATACCTTGTTGAAAACATTGACAATCTGTTTTTAAATAATTAAAGAAGATGTTGTAGTTGTGTCACATGACCTTCTTCTTTACTCACATTCTTCTCTTAACACCCCTTTTTGAGGCTGTTGCAGAAAAAGCCCCAAAAGCCAAAGAGACAGGAGGTCTTATGATATTGTACTTGCCCTTACTTACTCTTTACTCTTATTTACTCTTACATGTATAACGGCGATTCAAACTCTGGGGGCATATTTTGGCAACATTTTGTGAAAATAATGGTATTTTATTTGAGAGGTTTTGCTGTATAATTGAAGAGAATAATAATAGTTGGAGTCAGGGAACACACATATACGCACACACGTGTTTTTTCTCTCTCTGAAAATGTCCTGACAGATGATATTGTGCTTTTCAAGCCCATCGAGATGATCATTTATCCTCGTCTTTTCTTTTTTTTTTGCACACTGGCATAAGCAGTCGGAGTAAAAGTGAAGAAGAAGGAGAAATAAATGGAAGCAAAGCAAAACATTTGGTGTGAACAATGTCCCTGCCTTTATCAGCCTCAGGACCGTTCCAGCCACTGATACTTTTCAATTACCGTCTCATTAGGGTATGCTTATCCAGCCAGCCCATTATTCCAGCCAATCAATTGTCTTAATTAATGAGTGAAGGCTAAATGAGCCGTAAGGAATCTAAAACTTCTCATGGGAAACCAAGTAAGATGGGCCACCGAAAGGTCTCAATTAATTTTGTAATGACTTTTGAAAATTGGTTTTGTCTTAACGTCATTCAACCATCTATCAGTTTTCTATAGCAGTGGTCCCCAAGCACTGGGCCACGGGCCACTTTGGGCTTAATGTGCTTGCTAAAAGATATTTTTTTCTCGTTTTCCAAAAACCTTCAAATATATTAGGGTAACGATTAGGGGTGTTAGAAAAAATCGATTCGGCAATATATCACGATATTACAGCACGCAATTCTCGAATGGATTCGATATGCGGCCGAATCGATTTTGAAACATCAATTTTTTATAGGAATATTCAACTAAACGTCTTACTTAGGGTAAGGATTCACGCATTAAGCATGAAAGAATGTTATATTCATGGAACATTAAGACTTAATATTTTATTTCAGCAACCTGTTTGCTAAATGCGGTGGATCAGTTATAAGTCAGAATTTTCAGATAAATAAATACATTTTCATACAAATCTTACAGTGTACATGTACAAGTTTACTGATTAATATTTTCTAAATTTGAGTAAAAAAAACAAAAAATCACAATAATCCATTATAGATTCGTATCGGGATTGATCGGTATGGAATCGAATCCTGACCTATGAATCGTGATACGAATTGAATCGGCAGGTACGAGGCAATTCACACCCCTACTAACAATATACACCAACATGGTTTTAGTCTTCATATTCGATGGAAACTATTTGCCATTGAACATGAATAACTCCCATTCAGTTGAAATACAAGACTTTCAATTTTCAAACATTTCAAGTCACAAAACTCACGTCTGCCATGCTTTTTAAAAATGTCTATTTGTCTTCCCATCACAGTGTTATAAATCATAAAGGCTACCAAAAATAATTAGCGCTTGATTATAAAATGTCAGCTATCTTCGCCTGGGATCCCGTTCCACTCAATGACCGCGTGAATGTGACTGTGAATCGCTAGCTGTGCCCTGTGATTGACTGGCGACCAATCCAGGGTGTAGCCTGATGTCAGCTGGGATCGTCTACCGCTTCCCGCAAGCCTGAACAGCTCAAGCGCTGTGGAAGATGAGTCCAAATTCCTCCCCAAATTCTTGGAAGAACTGCTGTGGCATGGTTCATCTTCCACCTTTTAAAAAAGGCGTGCTTGAGACGCAATGCTGGCAAACGTTCAGCAGCAGCTTGTCGGACTTGCTTTCGTGCGTGCGTGCGTGTGTGTGTGTGTGTGTGTGTGCATATCTTGTGGAGCCCCTCCCCTGCCCACTCCCTCTTCCTTTGCGCAGGGGCATAAAGTAGTGCAGGTTTGTGCTGGAGCGTCACCAAGTCGTTACGACGACAAGCATACGCTCCACTCGATCCATTAATATGGGCACACGTCCCAGTAGCGCTGACGAAACATTACACACTGTTTGCTTTTTCATACACAATTACACAAACGGCAGTTTTCTTACATTTAACTCCTAACAAGATGAATGTACTTGGTCTAAACTATTCTTTTGATAGCGTCTATTCATTCTCTGCGTTGACAAGCAGTCTCGTCTTGTACGCAGCGATTGGTGCGCCAAATGATGACTGCCAAAAAGTCACATGACTCATGCCTGATTTCAACAACGTAAAGCGGTTAATAATGGCGTACCAAGCTGAAGTGTCCTGCTTGAGTGAAAGTGGGGCTTTATTGATCTAAACATGGCAGCAGTACAGGGAGGCGCTCCTCACGGCTCCGCTCTCAGCACCCTTCGTTTTTTAAAACTTCACTCAATATCCTTATTTTGTGCGTAAAACCCCCCCGGAATCCTCCCCTCGCTTCCCCTTCAATCAGAATGCTCCCTTTTAAAACCAGTATAAACAAGCCAGAGGCTCAGCCTGCAGTCAAGGGCTCTTCCTCTGTCCTATTCTTCTGAAGGCCTTCTGCTGTCCTTCACTCGTGTGTGTGTGTGCGCGTTTGTGGGGGAGAGAGAATTTGGGGTGAGGTAGTTGAGGCGAGGAATGATTGCAGGCGGCTTTGAGATTGGTGATCCAAAGCTGTACTCGCTTTGAGGCATCCCTCCAACACTGAAAATCATCTCTGTGACTTGACGCACGGTGGACTTTGTGTGTGCGTGCACAACAACAACAACAACTATCAAGATTGTATTTAGTTTGTCTAAACATAAAGGATTCTAGCCACTCATTAAACACATTGCATTCTTGTCTTCATAATAATGGAAAATACATGCAATAGTTTTGACACTTTCACCAATTTGTATCCAAAAACAACAACAACACCATTTATTTTGTTGTCTGCTATTGCGTGAATGCAAAATGGCAGCCACGTCACAGATCCCTCTGGTGTATCGCAACAACATAATGGGTGGAATTAAAGAGCTGGGATGACAATTATGAACCATTTGTAAAAGAACCCCAACTCATTTGCTCTACAGTGTCCCAAAGACGTATTTATACGTTAAAAAAATAAAAACAATTTATGTTGGAGAATACAAAAGGCTTTGATGCAGTCTCTTAACTGCAAAGAACGGTTGAAGAAATGGTAGTCATTACACAAACGGCCAGCAGGTGACAGTAGAGCAAAAGAGGTCAACCAGGGCCATGTTGAAAAAAAGCTCTTTTACTCACAGTTCTAAATAGATTTGTGAATAATG
This sequence comes from Leptonotus elevatus, assembly GCF_054856555.1. Taxonomy (NCBI): domain Eukaryota; kingdom Metazoa; phylum Chordata; class Actinopteri; order Syngnathiformes; family Syngnathidae; genus Leptonotus; species Leptonotus elevatus. The sequence continues at coordinate 24,772,472 of NC_141240.1, forward strand.
ATGAAACTTAGCTATATTCTAGTGCTAAATGCTGCAAAACAAAGGCAGATAGAAATATAATTTTTTCCTGATTTTGTCTAATCTTTCTTTTGGTAGATTCCATGTTTTTATAGCAGAAGAACACAATACTCTGTGAGCTTTGCAAAATCAGTCAAAATCCAGTAAAACAGCCGGGAGTGAAGGGGGTTACTCCAGTGAAAATGGCTGTGAGTGAATGAGTTAAAAGGGAACTCTGAAGTCATGAAACCAATAGGAGAAAATCCAAAAATGTGAACTGCATCTTCATGAAACATGTTGCAAAACTTCATTTTTGTCATTGTTATATATTGATTTTTTGTCTTCATAGCAACAACTATCATTATCATTTGAATGATAACGACTACCAATAAATCAAATACTCACATCAGTCAAATGTATTCATTTTCCAAATGTAATCCAGTGTGTTATGTCTATGCATATATCTTCATTGTCAAGCCTATGAAAACATTTCATAGCATCTCAATTGTCTTTATTTTTTAATTTGCACAAACCTTAAAGAGTTCAGTAAGTAAGTAAGATCCTGATGGTTTTATAAAAGCAGCCCTGTTGGCTGGTACGAAATGCCGCGATTTACATACGATTGGATTCGTCGACTCAAATCACAACTTCTACCGGTGATTAGTCAACAACAATCATTTAATAATAAATGTGCTTCCATTAGTTGTTAAAAATAAACGTCACAAGACATGCAATGTTGACTCGTGAAGTGCAACTTGTCTGCCTGGCATCCATTATGGGAAGTCGGGCGATCTTACGTCATCCACGCCGCCGCAGCCCAATTCGGAGTCTTCCATTCTCTTCAAAAGAATATGTTTGTTTTTAAATGATTGATTCCTTTCTGTGTTCCCCATCGTCAATCAAGACATTTTTTTTTGTCAATGCCTCTCTCTTGTGTTGACAGTGCATGGAGGAGAATATGGATGCAGCGTGTGCGTGAGCGTGCGCGTGTGTTGAGGAAACGGGCGTGTGAGGCGTTATTCCCTCTGTTCCAATCTGCTTGTTAAAGTTGAGGGAAGAGCTTTGCTGGGAATACTTGTCGGGGAGAGTGTTGCTTATCTTCCATTTGACACATTAGTGCCAGTATTGCATCAAGACACACATGCGCACACTTTATACACGCACGCACTCGGGCATTCCGATTTAGAGTCACACTTCTCCTGGGAAGCCACTTGGCAGGATTCATGTGTTGGCTGAGCGAGGGAGGAGGAGGAGGAGGAGGAGGAGGAGGAGGAGGAGGAGGAGGAGGAGGAGGAGGAGGAGGAGGAGGAGGAGGAGGAGGAGGAGGAGGAGGAGGAGGAGGAGGAGGAGGAGGAGGAGGAGGAGGAGGAGGAGGAGGAGGAGCGATGTAGCGTGATGCGTTCAATGGTTTCAGGATCACTCATTTACTGCCTGAGAGAGCTCCTCGGCTCCAGCGGGCCACCATGTAAACTAGTCAAGTTTCATTGTGGAGAGCCACACTGATTGGTGTTAGATTGTTTTCCAGACACAGCGCGGTGTGCCGCGCAGTTCTGACGTTTCTTGTTCCTCTTTGGAGTTTGCATGTTTCCTCTGTTTTCTCGCTCCAAAAACATGCATGGTAGACTCTTAAATTGTCCATGAATGTGACAATTTTCTTCCATTTTTACTTCCTGTAAGTGTAAATGGTGTCCCAATACTTTATGGTTTAGTGTCCATATTCATCATAAAAAGGAAGTTCAATTTGGTATAATTGATCAAACTACATAAATCTCTCAACTCTCGAACCAATTGAAACATACACACACTGCAGCTCAATTCCGATTTTTTTTCACAAGTATCTGATTTTTTTCATGCAGTGTTAACTGGAGGTGTGAATTGCCTCGTACCTGCCGATTCAATTCCTATCACGATTCATAGGTCAGGATTCGATTCGATACCGATTAATCCCGATACAAATCTATGAATTGATTATTGCGATTTTTTTTCTTTTACTCAAATTAAAAAAAATACTAATCAGTAAACTTGTACATGTACAATGTAAGATCTGTATAAAAATGTATTTATTTATTTGAAACTTCAGGCTTCTAACTGAGCCACTGCATTTAGCAAACAGGTTGCAGTCTGTTTCATGTTTGAACAGCACTGAAATAAAATATTAAGGCTTATTGTTCCATTAATATAACATTCTTCCATGCTTAATGTGTGAATCCTAACCCCAAGTAAGATTTTTTGTTGAATATTTCCATAAAAAAATTGATGTTTAAAAATCTATTCGGCCGCATATTGAATCGATTCCAGAATTGCGCGCTGTAATATCGCAATATATTGCAGAATCGATTTTTTCTAACACCCCTAGTGTTAACGCTACAATTCAGATTTTCCTTCAGACCTGGGCTTCTTTCGTATGTGGATAGAAATCCGATATGCATGCCATGCGTCTGCACTGTGAACACATCCGCACGCATCCGATTCATACGTCATCAAAAGCCTGAGAGCGGCAGAGAGTGCTTGGAAGGGAGACTCGTGACTACTGACACGTCTGTGAATATACAAAGTTGTTTTGAGTAACAACTTTTTATTCGTCTTTAATTTCATCACACTTGAAACATGAAGCATAAAGTTAACATTTGTGGCGACAGTAGAAATTTAGCCCTGCAGACGGTTCATCACGAACGGCGATGACGCGACGTCATCTTCGGTAGACTTCTCAATGAAATGAGGAGGTCGAGGAGTGTCCCCTCATTTCCCCCAAATGACCTCTTCCAACGTCGCTACTCTGGCGACATGAGATGAAAAAATAAGTCAGACGGATTTCTGTTGCTGTTCGTGGACAGCGCATTGAAAACTGACGCACGAGAAAGCCGAGGACAGCAGCCAATCAGGAGCGGGCGTGAAAACAGTCCACCAACCAGGAGCGAGCGTGAAAACAGTCCACCAACCAGGAGCGCGGGCGTTCGCACAGCTGAATTTGCATAATGTATGCAGACAATACATATGAATCCAACTCCGTGGAATTTAGATGTTTCTGGGGTTGGTGAAAGACTCTGGTTGGTAACCCGGTGGGTAGTAGGTCTGGTCGGTGCTGGATTTCACTTTCCTTTCTTTTCTTTGATCCTTACTCGGGTCTCTTGGCAACCTCACAACTCTAGCTGGATTCTGAAGTATTCGGTTTAGGTGAACGGTATGGGATTTTTAATAGGTTTTAGGTGAATTAATGATTACACACTCACATGCACACCCCTGCACACATACACACACACACACACACACATGCATGCACTCACACGCGCATACACACACACACGCGCACACACAGAGGTTTGTTTTACTATCTTTGTGAGGACATCCATAGACATAATGCCCCTTCCCTTAACCCCAACCATCAAAAATGATTGCCTACCCCTATTCCTTACCCTAACCTCAACCATAACCCAATTCGAACCTAAACTCTAAAACCAAGTCTTGACCCTCAAAAAGAGGTCTAAACTTGTGGGGCCCAGCAAAATGGCCCCACATGGACGGGTGGGCCCCACAACTCTGTAAAATCTTGGAATGTTGGCCCCACTATGTAACAAAAACAAGACACACACAGGATGGGGTGAAGGTGTTTTGACTGAAAGCTTTTGACTTGAAAGAATGAAAATGCATGGAGGTTCTCCATGAAATGAAGGAATGAGAAATAATCCATTAATGTCAAGCCGTCACCATCTCAATCCCAAACTGTACACACGATGCATATAGATATGACATGTAAAGATTTTCTAAAATTTTTACACTTCGGTGTCCATTTTCATGCCACAGAGGTTGGTTAGACCTTGTGTTGGTATTTTCACAGATGCATGCAAGCTGGCCAAGGAGATCACAGATCTGTGCTGTGAAGTAGACACTTGGACCCAAGCCAGTGAGATGATGTTTGAATGAAATAAACTACATTTTGGGGTAGCAAGGCTCAGTGGTAGAGTAGTTGTCTACCAACCCAGAGGTTGTGGGTTTGACACCCGTATTAGAGTATTTGATAAAAATTTTGATTTAATTCCTTCAAAATGCACAACCTATCAGATAGAGATGCAGTCTTTGGATGCAGATAAACAACTATGATTTTAATGGAAGAAAAAAAAGCAATTCTTCAACAAACAAGAATAATTTCAGCAGAAGGTAAATGTATTTTATTTACAGTATTTCAAATATGACATATTTTCAAAACTTATTTTCCAATAAGAAAGATCCTGAAACTGAACCAGTGATTTAATTGTCTTTTTGTTTAGTTACTTTACTGTAGTGGAGGCTAGTGCGGATTTTTAACACACTGTTGTCCAAACAGAAGCGAAGATTAATTAGGACTGTATCGTGTGCACAAAAATCAACCTTCAGCTAAATGTCATCCCTCCATACCCCCCCTCCCCCCACCTTCTCCTCCTCCTCCTCCTCATCTCGCTGCATCCATACATCATTTGCAGCAAGACGATGGTAATAATAAAAAGTAAAAGTCATTTCAAATTCAGTTAATAACGAGCTCTAGCAGCTGCTCAGAATAAATAATAAATAAATAAATACACATTTCAGCATTCAGCTGCTTTTTTAGAAGATATTAGTTTCAGTCAAAACCTTTGACCTTAGTTGTGCGCACAGAGCCTATGTGGGGTCAGCTTACGTGGAATTGTACAGTAATCAAACATACCTGTCAAAAACCATTTGAAAGTGACGTGAAGCGCAGAGGCACCATGTGGTGGAAAAGCGCCATTTCAGTTGATGGCGCCTGGCCTACTTTCTAAAACTTCTCCAAATTGTCAGAGTCGCATGTGATTAATACAGAGCAAAACAACGGCACTTTCCAGCGAGTCAGCTCCGGATGATCTTTTCATCTTCTCAGCGGCTGCCACACTGGTGACACCTCCGCCAAATTCCCACCAGTGAAGAGAAAATAAAGACAAAAACGAGGACAGGAAGGCAAAAGAAGCCGTCAGATTAAAATAAATGTTAAAAAAAAAAACACAATCACACAAGTGTGAAGCGTGTCACATCTAATGGGGACACGGGACATCATCATCCGACGCACTGAGCTTTTGCGCAGGAACAACTTTGAAACGCGTTTATGCAGCGTTTAATCAAAGGAGGCGTAAAGAGTTGGGACTGAGATTTGCTTCATCTGTCAGTGGTTTTAGTTTTAGTTTGTGTTTCCAGAACGACAATGAGGGGGAGCTAATGAGCTTGACACGCTGCACCGCACAACCCAACAGAAAGACATCACATCATAACAGGGCCTCATTATGCTACGGCAATGCCTTATCCAGAAATAATGACTCTCACTGATTGCTTGTATTTATGGCAAATGTGTAACACAATACCGGATGTACTCATTTAGAATATGCAATTTTGGGTACATGTGTGTTTAGTGCAACCTCCCTCAGGGTCATGCAATTAAATATTGGCGAAAGCCCCTGGAGTTAGGCTTTTCCAAATATTTAATTGGCCATCAGTGAAGGGATTTTCGTGTTTGGTAAAGATGTCACATTAAATGATGCTTCTGTCTCTGTGCTCTCCTTATTTGTCAATCAGTTTAATAAACACGTACTGTTGTTTTGGAGCATTCTCTCCAACTCTTCTACCATCTCGTTATAGAAGCCATTTCCTGCGGGAGAGGCTGTTGTGGCATTTTGGTGAAATATTTAGGGCTATGTACAATAAATTCCAAATTACTATGCAGTGTTTTTTTTTTCAGATTTCAATGCAAATGACACTCAACGTAATTTACAAGTCATCATGTGTTGTTGGTGAATGTTTTCAAATAAACCTGGCGACATTAAGAGATTTGTTTTCCAGCCAAACAAGTCTCATGCTGCAAGGAGCATCTCTACATAAATGGCTTCTATGGACATAAAAAAAGAGAAATTCAGCCCCGACACCGTGGCGCCCCCTGACCTCAATTGTTGAGATTTGAGGATCTTTGGAGCATTCTCAGACAAAAGATCAAATGATAAACAAATGATAAAACATGTACAGTTAAAGTACTTCATCCAGCCGTCTACTTGCATTTCCTCATAAAAGTACTTTGTGTGCTCCTGGAAATAAATCGATTTTCTAAATGATATGAGCTAACGAATCCAATCTTTCAGGCCTTTGGACGTCTCATAATTATGTACTGGGCTACATGTCCGCACCAGTTAATTTGACTTGAGTTCTCGTAATTGAACAGGTAGCCAGTGGACACATTCGAACAGACAGGTCGCAGGCCGTGTCTTTGTCCACACCCACTGGGCCAGCAATAGCCTCTCCACAGTTGGCGCAATCAGGCCCGGTCACTGCAGAGACATTATAATGGAGAATCACGGCTTGGGGCAGCGCGCGCTGTATAATTGGACTTGTGTTTATGAACGATAAAAAAGTGAGATTTCTTATGGCTTGGGTTGCTCACTTTTTTACTGCTTGTTTGCAACCCCTAGCTTAGCCGAATGAGCTGGGGGAGTTCTGACTCAAATAAAATGCCACTGGTGTCTGTGTCACATGTTAGCAGACCCTTTCATATCATATTAATGCTGTGCAATAGTCAGCTAGCTAGCATCGTTGCTTTTGACGACAGTTCGAAAATTGTAAAACAGTAAATAGTAAAAATAAATGCACTGCATGTTTGGGAAACAGTCTTACTCTAGAGGGAGAAAATGTAGTTGTATTTTGGATTTGAAATATATCATTTATGACACCAGTTCTACAACTTTCCGACACACCTCAAATGTGATCACCACCAAGCTAATTATTTGGACTAACAGGCTGCACCAGTAAATAGCTGAGTGCTCTTAAAATCATTTGCTCCCAAAAACATATCAATATGTTCTATATGTTCTAGTTATTACAAAAACGGGCAGCAGCTGGCAGCAGAGTATAAGAGATCAAACATGTTGCAAAAAAGATCTTTTTCCTACTGTTTTAAACAGATTTGTGAATAGTGATGACACTTAACTATATTCTAAAGCTAATTGCTGCAAAACGGAAACAGATAGAAAAATAAATAAAAAATTCCTGATGAAAGAAGAGACTCGAATCTTTATTTGGGTATTTTTTATAACAATAGACACAATATTCTGTGGGCCTTGCTAAATCAGTCAAAATCCAGTAAAACAGCCAGGAGCGAAGGGGGTTGCTTCAGTTAAGATGGCTGGGAGTGAAAACTGCTACCATATGACAGGCTAACCACATACACACTGAATTAAGGTTGCATTTGATAAGATGCTCTCAAGTTGAACCACCGTTAATTGCCGGGGGGGTTTTGTGTGTATACTTTTGACAAGATTATCAATGATGAAAAGCCAACTTTCGTCTTTGTTCTTTGGACGTTCACTACACATACTGTATGTTTTTTTTTTTGTAAATGTGACATAATTTCATAAAAGTCTGAAGTCGGTCTTGAGGGAATGTTGTTAGTAAAAGTAGCACCTTGCCGGTGTGTGTAACCTTCTCACACTCATTCAGAATAGTCATCTAAATGTAAATGTTAGACTTTCATATCAGTCACATGAAAGTAGGAGTAGAAATCCAATACATGAAAGTGAGCACGCAGTAAGGTCCCCTCCAATATGGCTGCTTTTTTATATTCTGATATATGTAAATTGAGAGAAAAAGGCTTTGACCATTTACTGCATATAGAATAGCAGCGAAATGTTTCATTATCGCTCGAGGTCAACACTGAATGATCCTGCCAGACATCGCGTTAATAATACGACAGGGCGATCACAAACGTAACTTTTCGGAATCGATTATTGCATTGATTACTCACCCTCTTTATAAAGTCACTCCACCCACAGTGCTGACATTTCATGAAGGTGTGGAAGTGACACACCTTAATCCATGGGTGAATCTGCATATCCAAAAAAGTGCACAGCAATGCGTCTCTTCTAATTTAAGCACACGGGAGAATACAGTTTGGTCCATAGTGAACAGGCAAACTACCAAGCGGACAGACGCAATATACAACAAACACAATATACATTTAATAATGAAATGTTTTTACTAAAAAATAAAATGGGGAAAAAAGCTACCCAAAAAAGAAGTAACGTAAACGTGAACGTACCAAACGGAATCTACTACTTTAATTATGTGTATCAAACGAACATCACGCAGTGGCAGCAGGTGATATTGTCAGCTGCACTCTGCCGTATGCCTAATTAGTCGTTAGTTACTAATCTCAGCCGCGACCAAGACGTGACCATGTAATTGCGCTCTTAGCTTACGTTCACACTGCAGGGCGTGATGTTAAATCCGATCTTTTTATGTACCGTTCACATTACAAAAACCAATGCCACATCTAATGTGAACGCAACGCGCTCGTGATGCGACGTCGAGTGACGGACACCCAAAACAACGACGTCACGTTGCGGTGTTCCCGGAAGTCAATATTGTCCCAACGTTTTACCGTTCGCCACCCACTGAGGTAAGCAAGTTTTGTCCGTGTCATATGCAAATGTAGCTGTGCCAACGCACGCTACAGATTGGTGGACTGGTGGACTCGTTTCGCGGACGTGTTAGGACATGAATTAATTTATTATTATTTTATTTTTTCCAGGTGAGCTCAGTATTGTTCATTCGGTAATTTTACCGATTTGACATGTCATCATCATTGCTCTCTCTTTTTATTTATTTTTATTTATTTTTTACATTTATTTTATTTTGTATGTGGGTGAATATGTGCATGTGCGTGTGAGTGCATGCACGCGTGTGTGTGTGTGCGTGCGTGCGTGAGATGACTTTAATTGTGGGATAAAGCTGTGCGTCAGTCTGTCCTGTAATCTTCATCCATATATCAATGTCAGCCTTAATAGATGCATGAAGGGAAGCAAGTGTGAGTTAGTGCTGCTGGTTAAATCCCTTGTGACTGCCTTGTACATCTGTTGGTGTTTGGGAGTGTGTGTGTGTGTGTGTGAGTGTGAGCTGGATTGAGTGTAGGAATATTCACTTCCCGCCTAGTGTGTACCTGTGCTTTTTTTTTTTTTTTTTTTTTGAAACGATAGAGAGCATCCAGCGAGCCAGTTCACTCGTTTATCCTTGTTGTCAGCTCGCCCCGCGAGAGCCTCGCTTGCACAGCAGTAATCCTCAGGGAGGGAAAAAATGAGGGAAAAGGTAGCTGGGGAGGTGGGAAGGAAGCCTTGTGTTGGCCAGCAGCAAGGAGTTGGGCCAGATGGGAAATCTTATTTCCAGCTGTCTTGCCTGCCTGCAACCGCCCCCCACTGCCCTGTGCAGTTTCACACTGCACACCTGCTGGAGGTAGCAGCACCCCATGTTGAGTCTTTTCATCCATCCATGAACCTCGCTGTGCTTTCACTATAAGGTGACCTCATAAGAATTTTGTCGGAAATCCATTTAAGCCTCGAAATCAACTTGCTTTGTTGTTTTTTTATTGACCTGTTTCACAGCAGTAGTTTTGACATAATAAAGCTGTCAAAAGTAGCACAGATACAGCAAGCAGGTTATTCAAAACAACAGATTTTCACAGAATTCACTGTGTGTGTGTGGGGGGGGGGGGGGGGGTATTAGGTTCCCTTGTGAGTAAAGAATAAATCAAGTGAAAGTAACTTTCTCTAACAAAGGTGACAGCAAACCTTTGATTGATTTATTTAAATCTGGAAAAAAAGATACAGTATCAAATTACAGACCAGTGTCGCTGCTTCCACAATTTTCTAAAATTACATATAGCAACATAAGTCATCATCATTATGGTTTTAGAGCAAACCAGTCAACAGGATTAGCTCTCATGAAATTCATGTATGAAGAGACCACTGCAATAGACAATCAATTGTATACAATATGTATTTTTATTGATCTAAAAAAAAAGCCTTTGATGCAATAGATCATGGATTATTATTGCAAAAGTTGTACAAATAGGGTGTCAGAGGAGTAGCTCATTCTTGGTTATGTTCTTATTTGAGTGATAGATGGCAATATGTATCTCGTGATCAAAATGATTTTGTGTCGTTAAAGGTAACGTGGAGTCCCACAAGGGTCAATCCTTGTGCCAAAATGTATTTTTTTATTTTATTTTGTACAGTAGTTGAATGATGTATGTTTTGTATCTAAATTTGTTAATTATATTATTTTTGCTGACGACAACCTTTTTCTTAAACTTAAATGATTTGATTAGCAATGTTGAATGTGAAATTATATTGATTAAAAAAGTAAAAGTAAAACACAATTTATGATAATTGGTCATCGTAAAATGGATTCAGTAGTTAAATTGAGAATAGGGGGAATAGGGTTTCTTTTTTTATGACGCACCTGAGTGTTGAATTTAATTATTTATTTAGTTCTTGACTGATCAAAATAAATTGTATTCATTCATTCCACAAAAGTTTAAAGTATGCGGAGATCCAAAAAAAACGATCATAAATTCATCTCTCCCTCACAGTGAAGACTTAAGACAGGAAACAGTTTTGTCAGTCATACTACAAAAATAGAAAATAAATTGCTTAAAAAAACCTAGCACCTTCAAGTTGTTAATTTGTAAGCGTCAAACGTGCGTCAAACGACACAATTCACAAAAATCAACGTCATCCGTCATCCTCTGGTCCAACCCCAAATCCAGGCAGTGAAAAACACAACAATAATTCAGTAAGAAAGGTGGTGAAACTGTCATCTCTTTGAATGAGGTCATCCTTCCTTTTGCGCGTAATCCCAAATGATTCTTTTCTAAAATAATCATAATAAATAAATACAGTTACAGTGTCTTGATGGAGGACGGGAGAAGCCGATAAAGACTCGAGCACAGTGGTTTCTAAGTGACTTGGAACAAATCCATCAATGGGAGCCGCTTTTGCGAATGTACATATTGCAACTCCCCACAAGCGTTATCCATTTACTTGTGGAAGCGTGTTGTCAAAGAAAATAGCCTTATCCAGCCCTTCTTGTTTTCGAAGAAATATGGCGCGGAATGTTAATATTTGTTCACAATCCATGTATAAGCCGCCGGCAGAGAAGTGATTGATGCATAAAGAATGAAACAAGCTTGAGCTGATTTATCCCTTTTTCCCGCCCCATTCCTCTGTCTCTTTAGTTCTTCTTGTTGTGAGTCAGGCCCAGCAGGGAGCGCTCACCTTTAAGTAGTAAATTTCAAGTGCTGGCTTGCAGCCCGTGTTGCAGTCAAAGTCCAATCTCTGTGCCTCTGTCGGTGCAGGAGAGGACACGCGGGGTGCATTAGAGAGGCTAGGCAGATGAGATGCTCAGTGCTGATAGGGGGCTCCTCTCATCTCCTCCTCCTCCTCTTCCTCCTTCTCCTCCACTGGATGGTCGACCCTGGAGAGTAAAGCTAGTGGAAAGACGCTCCATCTTGTCATTTTTGCGAGATGCTTCTGATTTCACCGTTGAACTGGTGCAGGAAAGAAACGCTGCACTTGATTATCATTCGGAGATATGAAATGACCTGCACCAAGAAGCAAGGCGGAGGCAGTTGATTTATCTGTCAGCTTGCAGGGATTTCAACCACCTGTAGGATAGAAATATAAGTAGAAGAATATATGGTTGGTTTTCATTGTTTGAACGAACCATGAACTCAACTGAGATTGCAAATCGTAGGGTCCTCTTTTGTATATGCTCTCTGCTGACGGCCCACAAACAAATACACTGTGTCACGTGATTTATTTATTTTGAATTCAGCATTTATTTCCTCTTTTGTGTGTGAGATTTCAAAATGGTACAGTCCTGTCGTCTTGAGTAAAGACTGTCGCTTAAAGATGTCCAATATAAATTTAAGGACACACATTTGTAGGTATTTCCCAATGCTAACACAACCGTTGCCAGCTAAGCTAGTCATCGCAACACAGGCTGTGTCCAAATGTCCTTCCTTATCCCCAACACCTCATTCAAGATATGGCTCGCACTATATTGCATACCGGCCTAAAATATAATTCCCTCATTCTTTTTGGCAATTTGGACAGCCAGCTAACTACTTACTACTTACTAATATCAATGTGCGCTACTTTTCCAAGTGCATTTTTTTTTCTCTCTGACCCTCGGACACCAACACAAATTGGTGCGACCCCTTTTATAATAGTGTAGACCAGGTTTCTTCACTCCTGGTCCTCAAAAGCCAGAATCCTGCAGGTTTGAGATGTTTCCGTCCTCCTCCACAGCTGATTCATATCATCAGCTCATCAGCAAGCGCTGCAGAAGTCTGATAACGATCCTGATCTTGGATGGAAAGATTGGAAAGATTTAAAACCTGCAGGTCTACTCCCTTCGAGGACTTTGAGTGAACACGCCTGGTGTAGACATTCAGACACAGGTTCAATCAGCAAACAACAACAGCTAACATAGCACTAGCTAGCAACATGTTTTTGACAGCAATAGAATAAAACTTTGCTTGTGTCGGGAATTAGTAAGAGGTCGATTTATTTAATTTTTTTAACAGATGAAGCTGAAAAGTGTAACTTGTTAAGTTAAATATCATCTGTGTAGAGTATTTTGGTTATTATGTTATTGAGTTGATCCATCCATCCATTATCTGAACCGCTTATCGTCGCGGGCATGCTGGAGTCTATCCCAGCTGTCTTCGGGCAGTAGGCAGGGGGCTCATAAAAACGTTTTTAAGTGGTTTAACCACTTTTGTTTTATTGTAGCTTAGCTTGCAAAATTTCTAGCTCTTTTCTAGAGCTTCGGTGTATTGAAGCTTCATTTAATGTCAAAGACCTTACTAACTCACTCACGACGTTTGAAAGTTGTCACCATTTACTAGTGATTGGTGGTATTACAATTTAAAACTACAGTATGTATATAAGCAGTTTTTTTTTCATAATAAGGATTTTTACTGTTGTTTTTGTTTTCTTTTTCCCTTTTCTTTCTTTTTCCCCCTTTCTCCTGTTTTTTTTTTGTGTGGAAAACATATATTGAATGTTTATCAGTGTTTTTTGAAGATTTTGTTTGTTTGTTAAAAAAAACTAATAAAAAAACTTTTCTTATTATTATTATTAAAACATATATTTACCTAATCAACGGGCCATTCAGAGTGTGGTCTCGGGCCGCTGCCAGTTGCCCATCCTAGCTTTAGATGATGATAGAAATGTTGGCCTCCAGTAATAAATAATAATTATAGCTTGTTGTTTTGAGAATATTTGATTGAAAAGAAGGCTGAGTTTGCACTGTGTCTGTTGTGCTGATGTAGAGATTCACCTTGGAGATGGCTTTATTGATTACTGTGTCCCTCAGGGTGCAGCACGTCGTCAAATTCATCGACTGGCTGTTCGTATGTGTAGGTTGCTCTGTACCAGTAGAGAGATGAAAGCCATGCATATTTGTCTAAAAGAGGAAACAGAAATGCCCCTTTGCGAAGGTGTTAAACAGTCGCCAATGAATAATTCATGTTTTAATCCAGGTGATCAGTAGAGCTCTTGTAATGTCTGTTTGATAGCTGTTTTGGTCCACACTGATATGATGGTAGCTGAATGGGGTGATATAAAAATATTTAAAGACATTTGATGAAATTCTGTAACTCTAAACGATGGAGTGCGGACACAAGCACTTCATACATAAAGATTGTAAACACATTGGCATAGATAGAACAAACAAAAATTAATACTATTTTTCGGACCAATTAAGTGGAATTGTATATTTGCCCGTGGCACACCTGATGATCTCTCATGCTACAATGGTCTTGGGACTTGTGGGTGAGTGAGAGCCCATCCTGGCAGCTGATTGTGGGCGAGATGCACCCTGGACTAGTTAATTAATTAATTTGAACTGTATTTACGTCCTAAAATTTGAAAAAAAAATTCAAGTCATAGGACTGGAAGAAATCACTATCTCTTACTGCCTCACAGCCAAGGTTATTTTAGTTAACGAAAACTAATGAAAAAAACAAAAACAAAAAGCAATTTCGTTAATGAAATTTAAAAAAACACACGAAAATGCTACATTTTATGTTTACAAAACTAACTCTAATTATAGCGAAACTGTCCTTTGTAATTAATTTAATACATGAACCTTTGGGGATGATTTTAAATGTGATTTTAGGAATATTTATTTCAATAGTAACCAAAATTGAGACGATTGAAAGTGTGCCACACTCAAGTGATGTTTTAATTTTACCATGGTGTTTATTAAATATTGTGCACAAGTAATACAGATTAAAATAAATAATTCATGAATAAAAACGAAAACTAATACTGAAACTAAACTAAATCTAAGCATTATTTAAAAAAAGAAAGAAAAGAGAACCACCCTGAAAACGAATTAAAACAAACTAAATTCAAATAACAAAACTCAAAACGAAATAAAAACAAACTAAAACAAAAATTCCAAAACTATAATAACCCTGCTCACAGAAAAATTGAAGTGAGCAGTCCAAATATCAGGGCGGGTGGGATCAATCCTGTTTTACCTGATTATCCCAAAAGTTCACCGCATGGAATAAACCTGAAGGGGAATATACATGAATGTCTTGACTCCTCTCAGGACACGTGGGCGTGATGTGTTATTTTGACAGTTGATTAAAATAATGAGTATTAAACATGACGATCAGACCAGCTGTGTGGTTCAACACTACTTTCTCATTAGCAAATGTAAATGAGCACATTCCGCTCGCTCATACTGTCTTGCGTTTGGACTTTTGTGGAGTTTTCCGACAGGTTCCCTGAGTAAGGTATGGCAGCTGTTTCCCCCCATACTGTGCCAAGGCTCATTACTAGACCGCAAAGCTTATTATGAGGCCGTGAGAGAGCCTCGTTAGTGGCTAATTATTACTGACGAGAGTGCGGATTGAAATGAGTGGGGACCATACACTGTACAGTAAGGAGGCTTGGTGTTTATTCATTTCAATTAAAATAACGATCGCCGCTCATTTGATTAAATGGACTCCGCTATCGATACCGTATATCACCGCATTGCATTCTTGATAGGAACCAAGAATTAAATGACACAATTGTGAGGCAGCGCACTCGATCTGTGTTGGAACACAAAAGTAACAACTCTCAGTTGACCAATCAACAAACATCTGCCCGTATTTTGTTAACACGGATTGTTCCAGATATTTTGATTTCATTTCATCTGATTTTTTTTTTTGTCTCAAACAAGCACAGCAATAAAAAACATGACAGAAAGAAAAAGTCACTATATGATAAGATCATCTTGGACCGCGAAATGGATGGATGCAAGTTTGACCAGGGACAGAAGTTCAGCCTTCCCTTATATTATTTGAATTCAAGCTACATAAAAACATACACAAAAAATTCCATACATTAAGTACAAACCTCCTTGAAAAACAAAACAACCACAAAACTAAAATCTACATTATAAAAGTATATATATGTATATATATATAATATATGATACTGGATTTAGGCAGAAAACAAGTCGTCCTTAGTGTCCCCCTACAGGCTGCTGCATGAGAAAGCCCCTTTTAACTGTTTTGCGATTTGATTAAAAGGGAAACCTGTGCAGTGGGGAGGCGGGGCTGGCACTTGGCATTCAGGCCAAAAACAGCAGGAAACTCACCAAACCAAGGGTGGCGTGAAGGTCTTTGTATGCACAGTAAACACAAGCAAAACGCCGAACGAGATTAGAGTGTAGGCAACAAATTTGGATTGTACTGATTTTAAAACGGGGATAATATGTTGACTCATACATGAATGACTTTTATCAGACATCCACTGTTCAAAAATGCTAAATGGGGCGTTAACAGTTCATGTGCTACTTTCACACTTGTGTCAGGTTGATTGGATAGCTAGCTAAGGTTAACCAATCACAATTTATGACGCGTGTACGTAACTCCATACTGTTTTGTTTTCATGGCTGTAAACTTAATCTATGTCAAGGGGCTGCTTCAAAAATTTTCTCCAGCGGTCACATGCAGAAAACCAAAAGATGCCAGGGCTGCTTTGGAATTCTTGCTTTGAACTCATTAAAACAATACAGTACATTAAGAATTATTCATATATATGTATCAGTTATTTTGGAACATTTTCTAGTTGCAGCTTCCTGTGAAAGTGTATAGTACTTTATTTGGATCATGTTTAACATCCAATTCTATTGAGATAACCAAGGTACAAGAAAGGGTACCACGAGGATAAATGAAGGAAAATAAAAAGGAAATGTGTGAAAGAAAGTCTAAGCAAGTGGTAACTTTTGAAATTTAGCAGACCTTATGAAATGCAAAAAGTTTGAGATTACTTCCCAAATAAGACATGCAATAGTATGCAAAGTTGACACTTTCACGTAGCTCGAGCAGCTAGGATGTGATTTGACTGGTTTGCAGGTGTAGAAGCGGGAAGCATGAAAAGATGGTAAAAAGAAAGCGGAAGAAGCCGGAAAAAGGAAAAATGGGTTCTCGTGTCACCAGCGGGATTTTGCAAAGCAGCCTCCCACACTGTTGTGATGGCTGACTAGGTTTCTCGAGCACCCCAAAAACAAAAGGGAAAAACGAGGGTCTCACCGCTTATGGTCAAAGCTGTTGAACTGCACAATATAATGTTGTACAAGCATACATTCATCGTCATATACAGACTTGGGGAGTAACGGATTACATGTATCGCCGTTATGTAATCAGATTACAATATTTTTTTTAACTATGCCCTTACAGTTACAGGAAAAAACATGTAATCAGATTACAGGTACATTTATTAAAAATGGGGATTACTTTGAGGGATTACAATTAACTATCTATCTATGCTTTCAGTGACAGTTCGAAAACAGCATATGGACATCAATCAATCAATCAATAGCCTACATGCTTTTGAATTACACAAGGATTTTTGCTATTTGTAGGCTGCCCGGGTCCCTATCACCCGCAAATAGCAGGGGCACATTGCATAGAATATATATTGTGATGATATTTATTTTTATTTTGTCTTCATGAGCATACTCGGTATTAGAGTAATCCAAAGTAATCAAGTTACATTACTTTAATATTATGGTACTTGGATTACATTACTAACTACATTTTTTAGCAGGTAACTTGTAACTGTAACGGAATACATTTTAAAAGTAACCCTCCCAACCCTGGTCATATATATTCATAGGAAGCTATTCCAAGATTGAGCTGTCGTGCATTGTGAGGTCTGCATGTGCAGAGTCCAGACTGGGCGGGTCACTGCTGCATTGACATGGAAGAAGGGGAGGGCAGCATTGTTGCTTCTGAAATCTACTTCTTTATTTACTGTTATGAAGACGACATTTTGTTGCTATTTTAGTTGGTACTAGTCATTTATTTGTATCTATGCACATCTTGGAAAGCTCTATATAAAACCAATTTATTGTTACTGGAACCCTAAAATGTTGTAGGGCCCATGCACGCGTGTTTTTCCAGGTTTAATGGCCATTGTGGGGACCGACTTGAAAGTGTGGGGACATTTTGGTGGTCCCCACAAGTTTAGACCTCTTTTTTGAGGGTCAAGACTTGGTTTTAGAGTTTAGGTTCGAATTTGGGTTATGGTTGCGGTTAGGGTAGGGAAAAGGGGTAGGCAATTATTTTTGATGGTTAGGGGAAGAGGCTAGGGAATGCGGCATGTCAATGAGATGTCCCCACGATGATACAAAGACAAGTGTGTCTGTGTGTGTGTGAAGATGCCCGCACGTACGAACAGTACATCCATTCAATTAGCATTGTAATCGCCTGTGATCTGTGAGTCACACTACATTGTGGCACCTTCCTCTTTTCTTCTGATGCAGACCCTTTTATAAGCTTGAGGAGCTTTTTTTTTTGTTTTTGTCTGTGTATGTTAGATGCGTGACGCACCAGCAGCACGCAATGCGCAGCATCAGCAGCATTCACAGCTGCTGCATGTAGTCAACGCGTTGAGGGTCAAAATGAAAGGCTTATTATCATCCCGTAAAAGAAAAGAAAACATCTCTTTGTTATGTGTGCTTGGAGAGATGAATACTGGGAATATTTTATGCTGCCGTTAATATTTTGCTGAACATTCAACACACTGTTAAATTGATGTTTTTAATGGGTGAAATTTAATTTAAAAAAATATTCTTCAGCCACCCCCTGCTTTACTTTTTCATTATTAAAAGAAACGCATGTTAAATCTTGTTTTTTTTTAAATTCTCAGAAGCACAATTTAGTATGTAATGAAGAAAACATACCCAGGTTCGAGTGTCTTGCTGTCTCCCCGTTAACAAGGCCATACTGTAGCCTGGCTAACAAACAGACTCACAAAAGGCAGCTTTTTTTTCCAAATGCTTTTTTTTCTGTTTGAAGCTTCAATGAAATACTTCCCCAGCAACGTTTACTTTTCAGGTGAACGTTTATTTCTTCTCATCCTCACGAATCTTTCTCCCGCGTTGATTCCTGTGACCCGCCCCTCTCCCGTCCCTGCCAAATGACTCGACTCGATCGCTTTCGAGCATTGATCGGTGGCCGGCGGCTGCGTGCCTTCTTCGGTTTGTCTTGGAGATAACGACAACACTTGAGGGCGCCTTATAAGTTCTTCTCCGTGGCAGTCTGGACATTCGAGATGACTTTTTAGTAAGAGATACAACATTTGATAGCCTGGAGCTGTTTGGGAATAAACTTGAATCAATGTGAGGCAGTCGGATAATTGTGTCAACGCAAAGAGGGCAGCATTCATACTTTTATATCTCTTCTTTAAAAGGGGACATTCTCAGCAATTTGCACTTTTCATAAGCATCCATGGGTTAATACTCAAAAATAAAAATGCATTTTTTTTTTTTTTAATATTTCCATCATAGGTGGTCGGGGAGTCATGATTGTGTAGAGGTTTGAAACTGTGCGCCGACCTTCCTGTTTGGAGTTGGTTTTCCCCGTATTTGCTTGTACTCCGATTTACGCCCACATTTCAAAAACACTCATCCTAGGTTCATAGAAGATTCAAAATTTTCCATACATATGAATGGATGTCTATGTGTGTCCTGCAATTGGCTGGTGAGCAGAGTGTGTACCCTCTTGCGAGAATCCAGTTTTAATATCCATCATTTTTCAACACCACTTAACTTCACAACTTTTATTCTTAAACATGACTGTTAAAATGCACTTCCAATAAAGTATTGGCAAAGTAGGTTGTCATTTTTATGTTGAGGCCGTGCTGTCAACATCTGCTATGTAACTGAAGTAATTTGTAATCTGTTAGTTACTTTTAGAATCGTGTAATCGGTAAAGTAAGCAAGTTACTTTTGAAATCAGAAAAGTAGTAAAGTTACTTTTAAAATCAAGTCATCTATAAAGTGACTAGATTATTTTTTAATGTTACTTTTAAAACCGTGTAATCAGTAAAGTAACTAATGTACTTTTGAAATCAGGAAAGTAGTAAAATATTTATATAATAATCTGTAAAGTGACTAGATTATTTTTCAATGTAACCATCGTGTTACAGATTACTAATTAGACACTCATTATTCTTAGTGGATTTAGACAATCTGCTCTGGAAAAAATAAGTGGCAACATTATAAGTTTTTCCGATTTGTAAATTTCTAGATTTAAAACTGAATGAATTAAACTTTTTTGTTCTATTCTATTAACTACTGACAACACACTGTAACTCCGGAATTCCAAATATAAACTTCTCTTTTCACCTCTTGTAATTACAATTTGTAATTTTATTCCATCTAATATACGTTTTGTTCATGTATTGATTTTATTTTTCACATTACGAAAATAATAAAAAATATATGCCTGTATAATAGCGATTTAAGGAATAAGGGACACTTTGGAAAAAAGCCACAAAGAGGGGATTGGCTCGGGTTCCATTCATTTTTGCTATATTTGAAAAGACTGCTGATCATTTTTCTCTCCTTTATAACAAAAAAAAAAGCATTAGGGCTGTCCTCAAATGTACAGTACATAGATTTTTGTATTGCAGGCTTCACGGCTAAGTGTGTAGAAGATAGATTATCAGTGCTGGGAGCAATTTCACAGGCACTATCTCTCGCACAACAGTGACCCACGCAGCTTTGAATATTATCAACAAGAGCGTGCGGGGGCTTTTGTTGCTGGTTCAGTCATGTCAAATCAATAGCGGTTGCAGCGGCTGGCGTATCACAGATGACAAATACAAGCACAATTGATCAATGTACAGGGAAAATGTTTGACTTGAGGCTTGTACTGTGCTTCTAACGCACACAGCATATCTTAAACAAAGCAGTAGGAAACTCATAAACATTATAGCCTTTTTTTTGTTGAAAGAGTTGCTAATTGATCATTTAAATTTTTTTTTTATTTTTTTATTATTAAAGCAATTTAGTGCCATCTAGTGGTGAACTATTCATTCATTTTAAAAACCCACTATTAACTTCAATTATGCAAAAAAGATATGTTCACATCAACGTAGATGAAAAAATAATAATAATAATCGTAGGTCAAGTAATCGCTAATGAATTTACAAGTGGCTGACTTTGTTGATGTTTCGCCGCCATCTTTTTGCTACGGATACCCAAAGGAGAAGATCTTAGCGTACATAGCTAGCCTCTGGTGGTAGCATAGCTACATAGCTATTCATAACTCACTAGTAACAGATCCAATGGGTCGACCACCGCTTACCTTATCTCCCTCTGCTTTGCTTTCGCCATCTTTTGCTAACTTCTCCCGCTAGCCTCTCTTGTTAGTGATAGAGTAGACAATATTTGTATTGTACTCTTTGCGTGTTCAATTAACTGAATGGTGAGATTCTGGTGAAGAAGTCCCTTTGCAAAGGTATAGTTATTTCAGAAGCTTCTGATCACACAATAATGAAGACACTGAAGCCGTGTTCCGTTCAGATTGTGTGTCCCTCCTTCCCTCGCACATCATTATTTATTGAAAAGTGGGTGAATACGAAAAGTCTCCTCTCCCCTCCCATTCACAGAAAGGCATCAAGTTCCCATGAATACAAATCAGATTAGACTTGAACAATAATACATCAGCCTGTCCTTGGACTCTCTTCGACCGACTGAGACCGGTACTAGCTATACTCCCTTTAGATAATATATAAAATAAACTTGTTACCCTTCTCTTCTCAGGCGAGAGAGACAGATAAGAATACAATAGACAATACTATTCATTGAGCTATACTGCTATAACTAAATCCAAAACGGCTAAAATATAAATTGAAACTGAAAAACAATGTTAATAATCCAACATTAGCCACGCCAGCTAGCTCTTGCTAGCCGCTACTGTTAGCTCCTCCTGCCAGTTCTTGCTTAGCTCTCTTGCTCGCCACTCCCACTAGCTAACAACACACCATTTTAAAACTGTAAAGCACTGTAATGTTATAAATATATAATGACTTTTGGTTAAGACTTGGAACGTATAGCCAAGTTGACAAACGAGCATTCACTCTCACATTAAAAACTGTGGCCAAATTTAAACTAGTAATTTAATGAACTTACCAAAACTACACAGCTGTTCCAACAGATTCAAACCCAGATATTCTGACTGCAAAGCACTCGTGCCAATCTTTACTGTATCTACACGTGCTGCTATATGAATAGATAAATGAATACATAAATAAATACAACTGGTTAAAGAAGCTCTGAAGTTGCTATGTCATTATTTGTGTACTGTGATATGAGTATAAAGACCAGTAAAAACTGTCAGTTAGTATGCACATCATGTTGCTTACTATTCAGGGTCCGCATTGATTCTCTTGTGTTTTAATTCACGGTTGGTTTCTTATTTATGTGTCCTTTGTCTATGTGAATGGTGCGTATCTGCCACATGCTGCACTCGTCTACTTTCCTATCCAAAGACAGCAGCGTTTAATCTGACAGATGCAGTCGCGGGCCGCTTTCTTGCATCCCGAACGTCTGCTTCGGTGCGCTGAATAACATCAATAGTGAGAAACGTCGACTCTTTCAACATGATGATGCACATTGGCCGTTTCAAAGTAACGCCGGATTAAACATCGCGGCATATTTGAGCAATCCTTGGACGCCATGCAAGCAGGCAAATGTGAGCAGCAAAGGGATGATGACATCAGAGCGATCTGATTGGATGTGAATGATTCTTGGTCGTAATTCAGCAATAAAGAAAGCGTGTACATTTGCGACTAAGACTACGTTTTTTAACTCATTCACTGCCATTGACGGCTATAGACGTAAACAATTAATTTGAACTGTTTCTATTAGTTGAATGTTTTTTTTTTCACTTTTGTTAACAAGGGTATGAAAACCTAGGAAAAAATACTGTACTGTACATTTAGAACAGATATATTAAAAAAAAATTGATTAATTGTGAGTTAACTATTGAAGTCATGCAGTTAATTACAATCAAAAATTTCAATCGCCTGTCACAATTTAAAAAAAGAAAAGATTATTAAAAATTAGGGGCGTCAGGGGATTACATTTTTTAACCATAATTAATCGCATGACTTCACTAGTAAACTCATGATTAATCACTAATTTTTATATCTGTTCTAATGTACAATAAAAAAAATCTAGTTAAACTAATAGAAGTAGTTCAAAGGAATTTTTGACGTCTATAACCGTCAATGGCGGTGAATTAATTTTAACATTATTGTTGAAGGATGTATGAATATATTAATCACTAGTAAGTAGTGTGGTTCCGATAACAATACTGGTATCGGCAGAGGCCCCGGTATTAGGTAGTAACATGCCGATACCATTCATTCTAACGCTAACATCGGACTTTGGATGCAGCATCTTGTGTCTTGCTCATGCACGGCATTCACTGATGTCTGACATGTTCACTGCATGCCGAGCTAAGATATCCTATTGGACCTTGAATGCTCTGAACCAATGGCAGGACAGCTTTTTCATGTTGAGAAAAAAAACATGTAGGTATGTTTAATGAGGAATGTCATTTGGATTGTCTTGCAAATGTCAAATGTCGCTTAGACCTTAACACTGTGTTTTGAAGAAAAAAAGAAATCAATTTAGCGAGGTTTTCTAATCATTGACACTGCA
>NC_141240.1:25442798-25575298 GCF_054856555.1 Leptonotus elevatus
AAAATCAGCAAAACAGCGAGGCCGTGAAAAGTGAATTGCCTTATAGCGAGGTAAGACATATTAATTAATTAATCAGAGCAATATTTTTCAGTTAGAGAGAGCTCAATGCAGCCAAGAGCTTCTCGAGAGGAAAGAACTTTAGGACAGGAAACAGAGGAATGCAACCAAAAGAGGCTGGACTCAACTTTTTTGTTTTTACGTTCATTGTTCCATTGTTTCGATGCATATTATATGAAAGTATAAATGCAAGCTACACAAAGTAGAAGCCAGAGCTGAAGTCTTTGATCTTCGTTTAGTGCACTTGGCAGGTGGAACAAGTAATTGTTCTTTGCGTATATAAAAAGAAAAAACAATTATGTGCTTCACTCTACAAAGTAGTTTGTCCTGATCTTTGAACTGAGATTGTGCTTATCTGTAAGCAGCGTTCTCAGTGTTTGATGACTGCAGAGCTCATTTTGTCACAAGTAATTGCATTTTGAATAACAAATGCATGCAGCCTGCATCATCATAGTCACTCAAAAGACACACAGACGTATGCACGTGCACAAAAAATGTCTAGGTAAGATAAAGAAAGAAGATTCTGGAGGGGGTGATGAAGCAGTCTAGGCCAACCTATGATTAAGTGATTGATTGATATTACTGAGATGCGTCTTAATACTTCCGTTTTGCATTTAGTGCATGATTCTTTATCCTTTTGTCCCATGAGCCATTGCTTTCTCTTTTTGTGTTTCCTGGTAATTGCTTAATAGCTTTAGTATTGGCTGTCGGCATGGTGCCACAGATCCATAGTCCTGTTCAAGTCCCACTTTAACGTTCGGGCCTGCTTTTATCTCATAGTTAAACACTGCTATCGATAGAAAAGCCAACCATAAGCTGTGATTTTATTTACTTCTTTAATTACTTTACTATGCAGTATGCATATTACAATGCAAATTACTGAAAGGACACAGAAGAATTCCCATACAATATGATAAATACTTCATTTCAATGTAAATACGAATATATGCAGCCAATAACTGTAAGCAAACCAACCAATAGGAACACACCATGAAATAATGAGGACATCCTCGCATCAACACAGGTGCAGCCACTTTATCATCAGCACTCAGTACAAAAAAAGATGGAAGAGTGCGGGAAGTGTAAATCATTGTACACACACACAGACACACACACCCCCACGCACGCAAACGGCATTGTAGCAAGTGCTGAATTTTGGCGCACCGTCGCCATGACAACATGAGATGGACGCAAACTGTTGGCATGATGATGCTGTGTTCAGAAATTTAAATGTACTCAGTTGTTTCCATGATTGAAATTCAGTTAATTAATGATCTCCCTATTTCCAATGTGTAATGCAAAAAATATACTGTACTGTAATTACAACAACAACAAAAGAGGTACTCTGGTACTTTTACACCTGGCTTGCTTTCTCTGATCCAAATCCATACATGGGTTTGTAGCAAATGTGTGTGGTCATGAGGTAAACATTTCATCTGTATCAAAAACTCCAAAACCACACTGTTTGCTTTCCTTATGGTCACAAGAAATATACACAGAAAGAAGCAACTCAACGGTATAACCTGTTTACATTCGACATGTATTATTTATTTATTTATTTATTTTTCACATGCATTCATACTTTCCCCAAGCGCGGTGAAAGCATATGAATATTTTTGCTCTTTCGCTGACAAGGAGCTGGCCCCAGAGTAGCAAGCAAAACTTGACACTCTCATACTGCATGAAGGTTACATCCGGCTGAAGTCGGGCAGCATTCACGTCACAAGGAAACCACACATTTGCTTTATTTCGACTATACCACAGTTCGTTTGCTGATTTCATACCCATCCAAATGAACCACACCAAGTGAGGTAATGAAGTCGAGTTTGATTCAAATTTGCTTAAGAATGCTATAGCACCCTTCATTGCCGTTAGCACTTACACTTTCCACTTTACCACACATTTCTTCAAGCATAAATTACAAGAATACTGCAACCTTTTGAGGTTTCATCAATCTGTAAATTGATTACATCAAAGAACTACCATCACTAGCGTTTGCAAAACCTCTCCTGCTATCCTATACACGTCCATATGCAGTGGTGGAGATAAGAGCACGGGAGGCAAAACGAGGAGAGGAAGAGAAGACAGAGCGAGGACACCAACCTCCCACAGTGACTATTACCATCTGAACTATCACTCATAGTACTCATGCTGGATAATGACTAATTAGCTCATTAAACTCTCCACTGCTCAGATAACATACTGAATGTGCGTGCATGCGTGTTCAGAGATGGTGTGAGCGTGCTACATTGAAATTTGAGTTCAGAAGAGCTTATGCTGATACAGGATTAGCCAAACATGATCTAAAATACAGTATATTCTTATATTTTCAACATTATACAGTCTGCACACACAATCACGCATATCATTGGAATGTATTTGTATCTTTTCATGTTTTGCTCCTGGAAAGGATTATCCTTGTATACGTGAAGAAAAAGGTGGACCAAAGCTATATTCGTATGCTACATCAAGTTAAGATCATCAAAATACAGTAGCATATCAAGAGGATGTCCACTTGCAGATGATTCAGCTCATACACTCCCAGCCGTTTTCACTGAAGCAACCCCCTTCGCTCCCGGCTGGTTTACTGGATTTTGACTGATTTTCCAAGGCCCACAGAATATTGCGTTCTACTGCTTTAAAAACATGGAACCTACCAAAAGAATTAGAGTGTATCTGTTTCTGTTTTGCAGTAATTAGCATTAAAATATAGCTAAGTTTCATCATTATTCACATTCCTGGTGAAAACACTGGGGAAAAGAGCTTGTTGCAACATGGCCCTGGCTGATCTCTTATACACTGCTGCCACCTGCTGGCCGTTTAAAAAAAACTTCTTTAAGCCAACTTTTCATGTCAGAAGCAAGCTGCTTTAAACTCCTTCTTTTGCACCCCCCCCCCAAAAAAACGTGTAAATATGTTTTTGTGAGTGAAGGACAAAGTATAAAAAAACGTTTTTGAGTTTGAATGAGTTAAAGGTGGTCACTATGAAATGGGCATTCGGAGACCACTTTCTACACCTGATCACATGCACGTGTATGACAACCCGCTGATGACACGCACAATCGTATATCTAGCAGTTTGGTACGTTTAATATTTTTTTCACAAATCTATACTATTGGTCAGTTTTTTTTGTTTTGTTTTTTTGCTTTTACAAATTATTGCCGCTAAAGTGCTGAAAATGCCTTGCTCTCTTTGATGATGGAATGCTAATTGAACAAACATGGTGTTTTTTGGGGTCTCCTTAAAAGTGATGATTTTAGAGCATAGGTATCAAACTCGAGTCCTCGAGGGCCAGAGTCCTGCAGGTTTTGGATGTTTCCTTTCTCCAACACAGCTGATATATGATCAGCTCATCAGCAAGCTCTGCATAAGCCTGATAACGATCCTGCTGATTGGAATCAGCTTGTGTTGGAATAGGGAAACCTCCGAAACCTGCAGGACTGTGTTTGACACCTATGTTTTAGAAGAACAAGTATTTCGCCTGACACTAGCGATATACTTTATGAATTATTTTAACCCTGCACACCCGGTGTTAAGTAGGTAATGTCTGGTCGGTGCTGGATTTCACTTTCCTTTCTTTTCTTTGATCCTTCCTCGGGTCTCCTGACAACCTCACGACTCTAGCTGGATTCTGAAGTATTCGGTTTAGGGGAACGGTATGGGATTTTTAATAAGTTTTAGGTGAACTAATGAGTACACACTGACACGCACACACACACAAAAATAAAAAATAAAAAGAGAGCAATGATGATGACATGTCAAATCGGTAAAGTTACCGAATGAACAATACTGAGCTCTTAATAAAAAAAAGAAAAAAAAAGAAAAGAAAATAATAGAATATAATAACAAAATTGGAAGTCCTGCTCCGTTTAGTGCATATAGTAAAGGTAATAAAATCTGAACAATTAATTAAAACTGAATAGCAAAGTCAGATGAAAAGAAGATATAAAAGTCAGATGGCTGGTCAAACTGACACTATGCCTAATACAGTAGGTAAAGTGCACTTAAAATGTGTGCGGATTGGTACCTAAAAAAATACTCACAATCTCATAGTCAGTGTCCTTAAAATGGCAAACTAGCCAGACAGACCTGAGGCTTGTTTGCTCTCACTACTGAACTTTGTACCATTTCAGAGCACAGAAAAAATGGCTTGTAATCAATGAGAAAACAGATGTAGAGGAAGCAAGGGAAGAGCATAAATACCTGACTGAAAGGGTGAAATCCCCCGGATTGCTCTTGCTGGGCCGGGCCAGGAAACTGCCGTGGACACCCCGGGTCAACAGGAGCTGCTCTGCTTCGATTCCGGTGATGTTGGGGTGGAACCACCTGAAAACAAAACACAAAACGGAGCTACTGACATGCATAATGTTGGGAGTGTGTTCTGCCTTTTCTTTGGCATTTTTGTGTTTATGTGATGCCAGGGCACTGTCGGAATCACAATCAGAAAATAAGTGAAATGACGACCACATAACCTGAAATTAATCATTTGGACAAGTAATAAAAGAAAGTGGTGCATGTTTCTGTACTCATTACAATATGGCTCAATAATTAAAATGGCAAAATTGTGCATGGATACAAATAAATCCAAGGTTGACCAGTGAACAAGTGTTATGACAAAGTAGTTACCCCCGATTTTTTTTTTTAGCCCTTGCCGTGGCTATGCATGTTTTTCAATAAACGCATGAAGAAGATACGTGTGTTTTTGAGTTTTAGTAACAAGGTTTTGCAACAACAAAAATCATATTTATTGCAGATAAACAAAAGAAAAGCAAGAACACTCTCGCATTCTGCAATGGACTCTAGTTGTGTTTAATGACCACGCACGCAGTAGGAAATCTGAGCATACAGTACATATAGTAACAGCTCAAACGACTGATGAATGTTAATGTTTTTCGGTTTTCTTCCACATGTTTGAAGTTTAAGGTTATGGTTAGGGTTAGGAACAAGGAACATTTTCGAAAAATCGCCACTTTTATGTGGTAAAAGTTATAAGATCCCGCGGCAGGGGATACACATTTTTTCGGGAGTAACTACTTTGGCACAACACCGGAACTGGTTGTAATCAACTGCAGCTATATTTGATTGGCATACATATTTACTGATTACCAAATCATCACATGACAAATTTTGCACACACAAAAAATGCAAATACTGCATTTTATCTCATGCCGCCCCATGATAATGGTTGTTAGGTTAGCAATTCTCTCATCAGCAATTCCTGTCATTTGTGCTATCAAAACTATATAACATGCCTAGACTGCAAATGTTATCTTATGTGATGCTTCGTTAATTTCATTGTTTCATCAGAGAAGATGAGGCTAACAACGTTTAAATAGCTCATTTGGGATGAGAAAAAAATAGCCGGTATGTTCAAAATGAGAGATACACATTATCTCCACACTGCGGATGTGAGATATGCGAAGAACTGAAGAAAAAAAAAAAAAGTAATGTCAAGTCTTATAATTATCAGAAATTGTAGTGTTGACACTTTTATTCACTCAGCACACACTCTGATGAGAAAATACCTTCAATTATTATTATTATTATTATTATTATTTTAAGTATTTCAAAATATTGTACCTAAATGAAAACCCTGCCTTAACGTGGATGCCAAATGCAAAAGAATATAGACAAATTCCAAACCGTTTTCATAAGATCTTACGTTTGTTTGAGTGACAGTGTCTCAGATACTGTTGAAGTAACAGGAAAACAGGATGCATCTATTCCATGTCTCATCCGTGTTGATGGGTATGGAAAATTATATTACAATTATATTATGTACCTTGTTGTGGCAAATCAATAGCTAAATATTGGTTACATTCAACAAAGTAAGACAACTGTAAACATATTTAGACAATAAACAGACAAATATTCTTTCATTTTGAATCGATGCCTCAAACACGTCCCACAAAAGCTGTGACAGAGGCCACAAAACAATGGGAAAATTGAA
The DNA here is from genome assembly GCF_054856555.1 of Leptonotus elevatus. Lineage (NCBI taxonomy): Eukaryota > Metazoa > Chordata > Actinopteri > Syngnathiformes > Syngnathidae > Leptonotus > Leptonotus elevatus. The sequence goes on from NC_141240.1 coordinate 25,448,806, forward strand.
AAAGGCTCAGAAAAATATCTATTTGGAACATTCCACAGGTGAACAGGTTAATGATCAGTAGTGTTCGTAGTACACTAAAAACTGGGAAAGGAAGCTGGAAACTGGAATGCAAAGCCTAAGCTAATAACGTGATAACATGCAGCTGCCTTTATTGCAAAGCTCAAACTATAATAAAGTACTTATTCCATCTACTGTGTGGATATAGCAGCAAAAATGTACTGAATAGAAACATGTCAGATGCGCAGATTAAAATTGGATCATTAGGTTAAACCTTAAAGACGATAGGCCATTGCTGGCTAATCTAATAGGCCATTGCTGGCTAATCTAATACATCATAAGCAAGTGTTTCTCAACCACTGTGACGCGGCACACTAGTGTGCCGTGAGATACTGGGACCTTCTGCTTACAGGGTGAGCACGCTAACCACTACCCTATTTGTTCAGTTAGGTTCAACAGAGCAAAAATTTGACTTGACTAGTTTCCACAAATGTCAGCCACATCCTTTCTGGGAATTTAAGACGGCATATTGGTATTGCACTTTGGCATTGCAAATATGTAGGATAATTGATTGCTTTGAATTCATTTGGACAGAATGTTTACTGATAAAGGCTACTTTTATCACTAACCTGCGAGCACATGCGCTTAGTCCGCAGAGGCGGTGCGGGGGTGGGTCCACACCTAATGACGTCATAGAGTCAGCACCCGTTCGTTTTCTCGGGTTGGGAGTAATATCTCACTATAGACTGCTTTAACCAAGAGAGAGAAAGCTATGAGCAACAAGCATAAACACATATTCACATACACAGCATTACCCACACCCACGACACCACATAAAAATCATGCGTCACCACACAGACTTTATCTAACGTGAAAAACTCTCATTTCGCTCTGTTCAGTTTAACTGACATCCGCATGTTCTGAAATTAAATGGAAGGCAAGAAATTGTCTGCCTTTTGCACTCTGCATTTGGAGACATTGATGACTTGACCGTAGTGTATTTTCTACATAATTTTTCCTTAACTTCAATTACACTTAAACAATTTGGGACACAAATATTCAAAGAAATGGAGAAACTATGGTCTGGCTGCTGTCTTATGAAAGCAAGACGATGGCAAATCCATGAACTGGATAAGCTCACAACAAAGACCAGACATCTGTCCCGGAATGCACCTGACCTGTATCCTTACCAGGCTGGGTTAGATGGTGTGACACGGGGGAGTCAACTGATGCAATTTCTGTTACTTGAAAGTCCAAAGTACAGATTCCAGCAGCAACAGTAGAAATGATACATTTACGTGTATAAGTGAATAAGTTAAAGTGTATGTTTTGTGGTTGAATGGGATAAAGGCCTTCAGTGGTCTTAGTGATGATTCTGTTTGTGATTGGGCAGGGAGTGCTTCAAAGGTCAGGACTGAGTTATCCATTATGGTGAATTTGTTCAGCAATTTAATAGAAAATGGTTGGGCATGATAAATCAATTGGCATAACATTCCCATCAACCATGTTTTGCATCTCAAAGAAATACTGTAGTGCCATAATGGCACTACAGTATTGGTAGTGTTATTAGTTGGCAGCAGAGGGAACAATTATTTAATGCTCAACTCGTCAGAGGTTACACAAGGCAAATTTGCCAAAAAGAAAGGTACAAGATCTGATTAAAAAAAATGTGTGCTTTTGAAAAGCCCAATAAAATATGATGCTCACACAGAATGAAGATTAACTCATTCAAACCCAAAAACGTACAAATAAATGTTTTAATAGTTTGTCCTGCACTCCCAAAAACGTATTGTTTTTTAAAATGTTTTTTTTTTATGCTAGAGCATACAGAAGGCTTTGATGCAGCTTCTCACCTGAAGAAGTCGCTTAAAACAATGGTAGTTATTACAAAAAATGGCCAGCATGTGGCAGCAGAGTATAAGAGATCAGCCAGGGCCGTGTTGCAACAAGCTCTTTTTCCCAGTGTTTTCAACAGGTTTGTGAATAATTATGAAACTTAGTGATATTCTAATGCTAATTGCTGCAAAACGGAAACAAATTGAAATACACTAGTTTTTTTCCTGATGAAAGAAAATACTCTAATCTTTCTTTTGCTAGGTTCCATGTTTTTATAGCAATATAACACAATATTCTGTGGGCCTTGCTAAATCAGTCAAAATCCAGTAAAACAGGCGAAGGTTGCTTCAGTGAAAATGGCAGGCAGTGAATGAGAACGAAGATTTAATTATTCACAAAAAACATAATTATTTGTGTTTGGATGGGGTAAAAATTGCACTTTGAGATTGTTACAAGCAGGAACATGTGGTCAAGGCTGGCAGGTGAGGCAGAACCTCCCTGTCATCTTCTCTGCATGTGTGAGTGAAAAAAAGAATTTAAAAAAATAGACTGCATTAAATGATTTTCTGTTTTTTATTTTCTTATATTTCGTGTTCATATTTTTATATCTGACTCCAGAGGAGTCACTAGTCATGAACCTCACCGCTCATCACGAGTAGCCAAAATGACACAGTCCTTATAAATTATGATTAAATCTATCCTGTTAAACAGCCTCTTAGTTTACTTTTACAATTCAAGAATAGTCGTCAAATTTGTATTGCTCCTTTCCCTTTTGACATTTTCGTCTTCCTTTTCTTTTTTCTACAATGTTCATTGTCATTCTGCATGAACCAGAAAACAGCCAGCTAAATTATTAGCACTCCAAGTCTCTTTTCTGTTTTGTTTGTTTGTTGGTCTGATGATCATCTTAAATAGTATGTCTCGTCATCTAGGCGGAATTTTGTCCTCTACCCTTAACTCTATTTCACGATCAAGTTTTTAGGCAGCAACTACCAAAACGTAATTTAATCTCAAAGCATTGTCACAGTGCATTTTATATCTCTCACAGGGCTGTTTTCTTTTCTTTTTTTTAATAAAGTGACAACGGTTGTGTTATCCTGATAATTTACTGAAAATGTACTCTACTGAGGAACCACTAAGAGGTCATGGGTGTCAGCTGGTGAACAGATTACTCATTGTCTTGTTTTTAATCCTTCACAGATACATACAGAGAAATAATAACCGTGGGGCAAATAAAAAAATGTGGTCTGTCACTAATCTATATTTAATCCTTCCATCTCAGAACTGCTGCCGCTCATGAAATCATCAAAACAATGGGGACATGTCGAAAGCTGCAACACTAGGATTCAACTACAAGCAATGTTACTCTGACACAATAGTACATACTACAAATGAAGGTCAAAGGGACAGGATGAGTTCATCCTAACATATTGTGGAAAATACGGTACGGCTCCAAACGGCAAATAAAAGTAATAACATGGGGATAAAATGGGACTGAGTCCATCTCATCTGGGTTTTGTGAAAAGCAGATTTCAACCAGGACTGATCACCTGTCAATCATAGGGCAATTGATCCTGAACTAGTTGCACAAACGTCTGCTCTGGAAAACACTAAACTACGATCTTTGTGCAGTTTGTCACGAATGCCACCTCTGGCCCAAAGCGTAACTGCTGCATCTGTGTCAGGCTCGTTCATGGTGTGCGTGCGATTATGTGCACGATCTTAGAGCGATAGCCTTGGCTGACAAACGAAGACTTCAAATGAGGTAAGAAAAACTCCACCCCTCCCCTCCCCAAATAAACTGTGGAGTGTGTGAGTCCGCACACTCTACTATAAGGGGAAGATAAAAGATGATAAGTGCAGTCAGAGTAAAACAGTCAGGGCTCTTTGTACTCATCTGGGCATTGGTGGAGCAAGCATGATGTAGAAAAAGCTTTAATATTACCTCTATAAACTGCACAATGCACCTTTAAAGATTTTGCATGCAGTATAGTACTAAATAATGTATGGTGGCAAAACTTTGACCACTGTGGTATTAGAAGTAATTCAGATGAAAGATTGAAATAACTCTTGGAACTGATTTGGTTCAGTGCCAGGGGTCACTACTCAACACTTGTATGATTGTGTTAAATGAAACCCATATTAGTAGCACTAAATGGATTATTTGTGAAAGCAGGAACATGGAGAAAGTTGAAGGGGTTGATTTCTGCCTACCTCACCATTCTGGTCGAAGCCTTCTACAAGCCCCTTCCTTCTCCTCAGATTTTAATAATCCAGTACTGTTACACAAGCGTGGCCAGGAGGGAGCCGGGACAATATAGAGACAAATCCAGGGTGAGGGGGCAGGTTTACGGTTGTGTGTTTATCCCTGTTACCAGGTTAGTTAGAATGAGACAGTGAGAGAAACATGGTGCTTTGCGCAAATGAGAGGGAGTGAGCGAGGGGTGGAGATCTTGTAATCTGGGATTTGGATGAACGTGAGCGAGACTGATAGTACAATCCGTCAGCGCTATCAGACCCCGCCCCTCCTTTCCCCACCTTTGGCGAATGTGACAAGCTGAGGCCGACCGGTCTGACCGCCTTCCTCCTGAATAGTCCACGGCAAACAAAGCCCAGCCTGTGATCCCCGCGCTAAGAGAGCTTTCGCTGGCCGTGACAGACCGGACCCACGCCAGGCCGGATCAGGATGCCAGCTCTCTCAGAACTGCAAGGTTCTGGCTGGGTCTTGTCGGGGAAGCAAACACAACAGCTGTGTCGCCCGTGCCTAGAGATTACATCTAATCGTGTGTGGCGTAGTTACACCAGAACATAGTCGGACCTTGCCAAAATAACCCCCCGCGATCCAGCCAATTCAGCAGTATGCCATTAGGCTATTCATTTTTCAGCCATGGGATGAAACAATTAAATATAACAAGAAGAGTCAGACTATATATACTCAGGATGACCTTGCAGTGACCTTGGATTACGTATTTAAAAGTCATTGTGCAAGGTAATTGTACAGGGAGTTCTCAAGTTACCAGCGGAGTTCCGTTTCTACGCTGGTGGTTTAACCCAAATTTCGACTTAAGTCGAATTTCCCCGTTAAAGTCGATATTTACATCAAAATACTTTAATAACAGTTATTTAAAAAAACATGTTTGCGTGACCCGGAAGAACCGGAGCCAACATTTCGTGTTTCCGCATGGACATTCATTGCTGACGGACGACAGAGCGGAGCTAATTCAAACATAAACACTGATATGTGACGTGCCTGATGGCGAGCCGACCTGCTGATGGACGTCCGTTGCTGCAGGTAACAACATAACTTTAAATAACTTTAAAATGGCGTGATTACTGTGGGAAATTAACGAAAAAGAAGGTGCCACGGACGAGGCACGGGCGCCGTAAAGTGGAATCGGCGTACGACATGAGGACTCCCTGTATTGTATAGATAAACATTGAAAGCAGAGAGAGAACATTTTGGTCTTAACACTACAATATTTAGTGTATGCAAACATCCTGTGCTATGTCCCTCGCCAATACCAATATTGTGGCAAGGTAAATATTAATCCGCCTTAACAGCGATCACTTAATGCAGGTGAAACTGACTGATTGCAATAAAAAAAATAAAATAAAAACTGCATTTTGTTGCTACAGTACGTAGGCTATTTGGTGTTTGTTCTTCCACTCCAAACACATCCAAAAATGTCTTGAGTCGAGTACGGCAATTAGAGAACACTGAAAATTATTACAATCCTGCCTAGAAGTGGACGACCTTCTAAAATATCAGCAAGAACCACAAGAGAAATGATAATTCTGATAAAAAGCCAACCTGTGCATCGGATCAAGGGATTTACAGACCTCTTTTGCTACATCTGGAACACATGTGCATGCTTCAACAATCAGAAGAAAAGTCAATTGACAAGGCTTTCATAGAAGGCTTGCGAAGTAGAAGCCTCTGCTCACAAAAAAGATCAAAGCTGCCCATGTCAACTTTACCAGCGAGTACCTGGACAACACTGAAGCTTTTTGGAAGTTCCTTCTGTGGACAGATGAGTTCAAAATTGAACTGTTTGGTCACAACTAAAACAGTCATATTTGGTGAAAAGTCAACACTGCATACCAGCAAAAGAACCTTCATCCTAGAGTAAAGCATGGGGGTGAGAATGTTAAAGTCTGGGCTGTCTTTTCATCCTCACTACCTGGACAACTCCACATAATCCAGGGAATCATGAATTCAGATCAATCCTGGAACCTAACCTGGAGCCGTCCTTTGTGAAGTTACAGCCTGGTAGTCGATGGATCATGCAACATGACAATAATCCAAAGCATTCCAGCATTACAACCAAGGAATGTCTGAAGAACAACAAGATTCATGTTCTGGATGTGCCCAGTCAAAATCCTGATTTAAATTATTTTAATATACTGTGGCGGGACCTGAAGCGGGCAGTTTATCTCGACGCCCATCCGACCTCTGTCAACTAGTTGCATTTTGCAAGGAAGAGTGGCAAAAATCCCCCAAAGTAGATGTGAAAGACTGATAAGCCACTAAAGAAAGTGTTTGGATGAAGTTCTCATTGCAAAAGGAGGTGCAATGTTCCATTAAGTGAGAGGTTCACATACACATATGTTTTTTATGCTTTTACATTACGTTTTAATTTTATTGATCAAGTTAAGTCTGAGTATTTTATTGCTTTGATGTCCTTAAATTAACATTTACTTCATGACACTTACATAATAACGGTTTAGTGATGGTTAAATAGTTGCATAATTTCCAATGGCGAACACAACGACCCCCCCTGCCCAAAGGAGGAATGTAAGGTTAAACGGCAACCTGGAACACTGCATGTCCACTATCATTCCAGTCTCACATGATCACTCCCTCCTCCTCAGATCACGACTTCAAGAGCCGAGTGAGTCAGGGCTTTCCAAGAATAGGATTTCCTTTGACAGCCACCATGTGACCCACTTTCCTGCATGACGCCTCAAGCAGCAAACCAGGCAAACACAAACGAGCTGACGAGATTCCAAATAACCTGCTTTGGCCTGATAAGACGTCAACAGAACAGAGAGCGAGGGGGGGGGGGATGTGTCATGGGATAGACATGGGCAGCTGGGACCTTCAGGTTAGGCCTCAAGCTGGTCGAAGGAAAACGGGGCACAGTGCGCATCCAGCTGCCGCTTAGCCTCTTACGTAATGTCTCAAGTTCAATAAAGCCTGGGCCGTCTATTTACAGCATGCCTGTCTAGGCCCGCCGACAAAAAGGTGGTATACTTAGCAGCCCTAGCATGGCATCAAAGTGCCCGCGAGGTTATATTGGTCACAGACGAGCATCGGGTGTGGATTTGGGTAATGTTGTCTGTATTTTTAGCCCAGCTGATGAGCTGCGGTATTTACACGCAGTGCTAAACTCACACATGCCTCGGCCCCGTGACTGGACACTTCTCAGTCTAACTTCGCAAATGACATAATTAACTAAATTACTCATTTGTATTGGGAATCTGCCTCCAAAGTCCAAATCTTTTAATCCTTTGCAATTGCATCAACTTTTGCTGTCTGTGCAAAAGTTAAAGCATTAGAATTAGTGAAAATATATTGTTTTTGATGCAACAAATTGTAACGGGTTATTCTCTATTAATTCTTCATACTGTCACATGAACCCCATAATGCCATCATTTAAGTGATTTCAAATGGTGGATCAGTACCTAAATGTGGGTCTCAGACGTGTTTTTGATGGCTCATCGAATAGCTAGTTAAAATAAATAAATAAAAGATTACTAATGTGCATTCAGTGCCTTTTTGTAATTAATGACATTGGGAAGGCGAGGGTTTGAGGGTGACACGCAAGTGGATTTTCACTCCTGTCCTGTCAATATCAATGGCTACACAATTGTGTATCTGACCGATATTCCTGCTCCTGTCTGCTCCCGTGAACTTTTTATCCTGTCTCATCCCAATCACGTGATTAAAAATTTAAGTTGACCTCCATCACGTGGGAATCCCGCAGGATTCCCCCCCATAAAATGTCACCTTCTAGTGGGGGTGACACCACTTGAAGAAGAAAAAAAGAAAGTTCATAACGATGCCACTTTGATCAAAACATTTACACGTTATATTAGATAAAAATTTGGAAAAATCTTGAATATTATTTGTGTTTGTTTTTAGGTTCAGGACACTTCATGGTTCAAAGACGATTACAATGATTGGTACATTTCCATTCCCCAAACGAGTAGTTTCCAAATGGAAAAAAGAGCAGCTTTACTTGTTTTGTTTTTTTCTTCTTCATGAATCTTTGGGAATCCTGCTGTACTTACTCCACACTATGCATGAAGTGCATTAAAAAAAAAAGAAGCATGAACGGTTGTTGGTGTGGAGAGCTCTCCTGGAAATGTTGCCAGCGTTATCTCATTCCTCCACTCGGGCTGTTGTTTTCCTGTGGCCCGACAGAGAAAACTGACTCACTCTTCTCAAATGAGTCTCAGTGACAGATGCGGTCTGCCCCATTAACAAAGGGGGCTTTGGGGGCTATATCGGTGGCTTCATAATGAACACAGAGCAGCAGCGTGACGTTATTTGAGATAGATGGAGAAGCGTAGGCGACTGTACGGACGGATTAAATGGGGGATTTGAATGTGGTCCGACAGAGCGAGAAAAATAGTTTCATTCAAATTGAGCTGCACATCTTCTGTTGTTACTGTGAGATTTCAGATCAGGAAGTGCGGCGGCAGTCTCAAAGCAACGCTCATAAATGTCTCAGCCGCTCACACAAACCATAGGAGCTAGCAGGACAGAAAACAGCTCCCCTCCTACTTGAAATCTCACGCTTTTGCGCGTGTGCTATATCTGGCTTGAACCTGATTGTGACCCGCAGCCCGGAAGGTCGGCCATTCTGCAATATGGACTTTTCGATTCTGGTTCCATTGCTTACATTAGACTGAAGTTTAGTTGCATTTTGTATGAAAAGTTATACGCTATAACTCGTAAAAGGCAGCATAACTTGGGAGTTACAGTAAACTTATTCGTTGGCAATAGAAATCAAGCCCTGCCACAAATAGTAAAAAAAAAACATGAATAAAATTTTTTTATAACTAATGGTTTAATTTCAACCCATAAATATACCACAAACTATAATCTCAAAATATATATGATTTCAAATTTGCCCTTAAAAACAAATGGCAAAATGGACACGCGTCATGCAGCAAAGACTCTCCGTAACTCAGTATCCACATTATAAATATTACGTCAACATACTTGACACCAATTTCTATTTTCCCAATAGCCAGGGCATTGGCACCATCTTACAGTGTTATTGAAAGAGCATAAAAATTAGGGCTCGGTATCAATTCAAATTTCCTCAATCGATTCGATTTCGATTCACAAGAGTTCAGCTCGATTCGATTTGTAAAACTTAGTTTAATCCGATATTGATTAATTATAGAACATCAATTCTACTTAAATAAGGACATGATAAAAAAACTCCATAAACATTAAATTCCATACTAAATTTTGCAGAGGCAGTAAACTGGTTAAATGATTTATTTATTAATGAAAAGAACGCATGTTATAATCAATGAAGTGTTACACAAACATTGACATCAGCAAGGATGAGATGAAAATACTTTCATAATTCTATTTCAATAATCGTAAATATAAATTAAAAATATTTTGGATTGTCATAAAGTGTAAGAAGTCAGGTCTTTCATAAATGTAAGAAAATACTTTAAAACAATTGTTGAAGTTAATGTTAATTTATGTGAAAATGTGTTAGAGATATTAAAATTATCCTTTCATTGTTTTATGAATCAATATGACACTGGAAAAGGAAAATCGATTCAATATCGATTATTTGATTTTTTTTAAACCCAGCCCTAATAAAAATCTGCGGCGAATCAAAAATAGCTGAATATTCAGCAAAAAATGAAGTGACATGATGAGGTGAACTCATAAATAGCGACCACAAATATTGGCAGGTGATCACTGTATTTGAAAAAGTCTGTCTACATTTGAGATATTGAGTTGGAACGCTGAGGTTGTACAATTTGGAGCCCTATAATAAAAAACATATACTATTGAAATCAAATCCCGCAAAACTTCTTTGGAACCACTGTCTTGCTGCTACGGATAGCTAAAGGACACAAACTTAGAGAATGTAGTAATTGGTGGTAGTCTTGCGAAGTGTGGTCTCTCTGAAGCTTTAAAATGCACAGACATGCTTCAAACTTAGGTTGTTGCATTCTATTAGTTCACCACTAGATGGCAAAAAATCTACACACTGTCCCTTTAAGCAAGTTATTTTTTTTTTTTTTGCTGTTGCAGTTAATAAAGATTTTGAGACATTTTGAAACGGATTATTAATTGGTGTTTCATAATGGACTGTTCCTCTGTACTGTCCATTTTATGAACTTTACAGAACTTCACCAAAATGTAAGCCCTTTCAGAAGCCTGAAAATCGATCAAATCAAAGATTTTCAAAACTTCAAGCATCCATGACAACGTTCAACTAACACTCCTGTTACACTGACCTGTTTAGCACCCGTACACTGATTTGCTTTTTTTGTGTCAACTACAAACTCCAGGAGTGCAAAGAAAGCAATTTCTGAAGAGCGTGACGCACACAAGTGTCTCCAGAGCAGCCAGCTGCTGGAGTCAACATTTCCCAGGTCACCTTGCAGCAGGACAGAATGCTGATGTCATGCACGTGGACAAATAATTAGTCCAGAGGTAAAGAGCAAGTGCTGAATGTTTGCAATTACAGATGAGCTTGGGCACACAAAAATGATTCATAGCATAAAGCATTTAGGATGGACCAACCCGATATTAACAAGTAGCCGCTGTTGGCTTTTAAACTTTAAACTGTTGTGATAAAAACAAGCTGTGAGCAACAAGGTTGTGAGGCTGAGGATTCTCGACAGTTGCTACTAAGAAAATTGTTTAGTGTTTAAATGACAATTAATGGTAGGGTATTTTGACAAATAATTTAATTAAATATACATAACTAAGCGTACAACCGAACAAAATTAATCATTTTTTTATTTAAGTGAATTGTACCGCATTGTGATGTTGAGTTGAATTTGATTAATTGAAATTAATTTAATTAACATTAATTAATAGTAGTAGTTATTATTAATTAAATGTTAATTAGGGGTTCACATATTTTTTTTAACTAATATGCTCAATAAAGGTCATCCAGCATTTAGATTGCATTGGACCTTCAAGATTCCACTATTCAATATCAATCCATCCATACTTTACTATCCCAACTGACTTGGTTGAAAAGCGAGGTACACCTTGGACTGGTCGCCAGCCTATCACGGAGCACACAGAAACTAATAACCACTCCAATATTCACACTTTTGGGCAATCAGTCTTCAATCAAACAAAGACATATTTTTGAAATGTTGACAGAAGCCAGGATGCGTGAAGAAACCCTAAGCAAGCATGGTAGAGAACTTTAGAACCCGAGATGTCCTGAAGGAGATTTGAATCCGGATCTCTTGACTGTGAGGCACACGTTAATCACTTTTGACAATTCCCAAGTCAAAATGGCGGTCAACTTGGTGAAAGGAAGCTCTCCGCTCATTGAAAAGTATTGGACTTTGGATCATTGTAATTTAATTTGTGAGGATTAATTTGGATTTCAAAATGTGATGAAATGTCATTTGACTACTATTAACATCTGCCTTTGTGTGCGAATCACAAGCAAAAGCAATACAATACGTTTGTTTTCAGTGTATAACAGAAGCATTTATTTGCATTGCGTTGTAATTGCAGAATTGTCAACACCACTATATGATTGCCCACTATTAATTAAACAACACACGTTGAGTTATGATTTACACTTGTGTTAAGTCATGTTTTTATTGCTGCCTATTAAAAGGAAAAGTTCATAATGTTGAGACTAATTGTCATGGCTACTTCTGGCAAAACCAAGTAGGACTAAAGACAATCGATATACTCCTCTTTACGTCCATAACATTAGGCACACCTGATCTGAACATTATAATGAGATCCACATTTGACTTCATGTTAATTTGGCAGCTGCAAGATGCCACTTATGTTCTTTCTCAAATGTTTGTAGCATGAATATTAAAGCATGAGGTGTATGATTTTACAGTATGAGTAACTTTGTCGCCAAACATGGCAAAAAATAAATAAAAAATAAACTTCCCCCTGACCTCGAGCAACTGCAGGCGCTCACTTTATCACCAGCTTTAGTAAACTTACCGAGGCTCGGCTCGTACAAAGTGAAGCAGGTGTCAAAACACTTCGGCCGTGGCAGGTGACGCTTTAAAAACACGAAATAACTCCACTTTACCTGCGTGATGTCATCGCAGTCTCTCCGAGCTGTCAGGAGTCCTCAAACGTTGCTCTTGTCCCAGCAAGAGTGACTGTATAGCGGCGGACACTGTCGGCGAGCTCCGGCGGCTCGGGGCTATTTGGCTAACTGTCTCGTCTAACTATACGCACTACAAGTATGGCGTGTGAGTTCCGGCTCTGACCTTCAAAACAAAGCCGAAGCGGCAGTGGGATTCTGGGTGAAGTATTACGTCAACTTTATTTCTAAAGAACTTACAAAAGCAACTGCAGTGGTAATTAATTACTGTGCATAATAGAGATCAAACATTGATACTGCACTGCTGTAGCCATCCTCACCTCAAAGTAACCATGACTACTGGAGTACAACTTCCTGCCCTGACCTCCAAAACAAAAGCGACCTTTTGTTAGTTTGTGTACTTCACTTATACTGTACACTTTTAACTCATGCCAAAAGTCGGTTGTTTTATTGTATCATTGAATAATAATAATAATAATAATAATAATAATAATAATAATAATAATAATAATAATAATAATAATAATAATAATAATAATAATACAAAGTTAGTAACAATAAATAAATAAATAAAATTAAAAAGTGATAGTTATATAGTATATAAAAAGTAATACTAACAGGAAAATACTTCTCAGACATCGAAATCCACTCTAATTTGAATATTAAAATTTGGTGTAAAATTCAATGTTTATGAAATGGTGAAGTTTGGGTGCTTGTTAGTTGTGCCTGTAAGGTAGGGTATCGGATGGGGTAGAAATATAGAAAACAATATTTACTAGGCTTTAGTGCAGATCCTAAAAAGTGAGATTGGGGAATTGATTTGGATGTAAATTGAAGATGTTTACTTTTATCACACATATACATTTTGAGTGATTTCTTCTTCTTTTTTTATTTATTTTTTATAAAAGTTGTCCGGAGGTATTATTTGTTTTTAAACTGCATGGTAGGTCGAACCAAGTGATCTCACAGGCTCTAAACGCTATGGTCCACTCCTTCAGTTATAACAGCTGATGACTTCCAAACCCACAAAACTTTATTTAACCAAAAGTCATGACTGTTAAAACAGACAACAAAGCGAAGTATAGTATTGTTTAAATACCAATAAAGACTTGACCGATAATTTTGCTCTATATTGTAAAGTCGTCATAAATGGTTTTAAGAGAAAAGATGCCGGTTGCACCTCTCATCTCTGGAAGATGGCGCTTGTGTTCACGGGCAGTATTGACGTCAGCGGCCTCTCACTACAGCTTAATCTACTGGGGGATGGACAAGCTTATGCAATTGTCTGTGAGCCCAAAGGCTTCACAACTATGGATTTATTTGCCTCTCCACAGCTTGACCCCGTGCAGCACACACACAAGCGCTGACAGGACGCAGAGACGGAACATCTCCTTCCCCTTGAAATAATTCTCAGCCCTATGCAGCGTGCTCCGGGGCCGAAAGGATTCGCTCCCACGGAGTATTTGTTGTTTACGTCTGGCCAGCAGTTAAAAATGATGCTGGCACACGATAGGACGACATTACAGTCTGATCAATACATGATGGAAATGGATGTGGAAAGAGAATAGCGTTGGCTGCATATTTGCTTTCTAGCATTAAAAGTGATGGATGCAAAGTCATGGCCATGTGTCAGGGGATTTAAATCCATACTGTGCGTCTCATGTTCGTTTCAAGAGGATGTGTTGCACCTGCGTAGGCAAGTATTTCACAAGATAATGTGATAATGTGTGTGGGCTCGATGATAATCTCATTTCTGAGTTCAGCCATTGAAACAGCGGATCGTCTATGGCGGATTTACTTCCTTATTTTTACTTAACATTTTCTCATTCCATTTATTTCACTTTTATTTATATGCCAAGTCTCTAGGTGCAGAAACTTTTAACAGAATTACACTCTGTTGCCTTTAGTCTCAACGTGGAGAGAAGTTTATTATTATTATTGTTATAAATTGCATATGAATGCTAAGATTACATTAAAAACCTATACTCATTTTTGTAGCAAAGTTTTAGAATGCTTACCTACAAAAGTTTACTATTGTAGACAAGGCTTGAAAAGTTCACATTTCAACATCGTCATAGTGCCAAGATGACAATGAACAAATGATCAACAGGACCTCGCTATTGCAAGGCTTCAAACATGATGCTCTCAGGGGGAAACAGCCACTAAGCTTTAGAGTGTCATCTACAACACAAACTGGTAGTCACAGAAAGCTACACTTGTTTTTGGACTAAGTATCGAGCAAACAGACCCAACAGCCCAAAACTATTGTCACATCACCGTATCAGCTGGCATATTAGGACTTTTATTAACTCATTCACTGCCATTGACGGCTATAGACGTCAAAAATTAAATTGAACTATTTCTATTTAACATTTTTTCTACTTTTGTTAACAAGAGTATGAAAACCTAGAAACAAATGATTGTACATTTAGAACAGATATAAAATTTGTGATTAATCGTAAGTTAACTAGTGAAGTCATGCGATTAATTACGAAATAATTTAATCGCCTGATGCCCCTAATTTTTTAATAATCTTTTAATTATTTTATTTTTTTTTAAACATTTTTTAAAAAAAAATTCGTCTATAGCCGTTAATGGCAGCAAATGAGTTAATCAACAGCCAAATGGAATAGTCTGTTTAGCATTTCAAATTGCACATAAAAGCTGAAAGAGATGTTTTTTTATACGGAATGGAAAGTCAAAATAGAAATGAAGAAACATTTGAGTTTTTTTTCCTAGGCATTTCATACAAGACGTTTTTCTTCTATTCTCGGTGCAAGTTCTGTTTGATTTTGATGACATCCACAAAATTGGCATTGTTGCATAATTCAATTTTTCCTAACAGGTTGTGCCCCATTGGTTGCCCCTCCTAAACTGTCTATACTGTCCAACCCTCTGTAATTTATATTATATTTATTTAGGAATTACTGTACAGCACATTTGTGTCAACTGTTTAAATACTATTGCACCCCGAAAATTTAGTTATTTAACATAAAACTCCTTAACTCCTGAATTGTGATTGTCATATTGTACTTATTTTGTGAAACCTCTCAATTGAAAGCTTTTTTTTTTTTATACTTCATTCACTTCTTGATTGCTTGGTTTTAAATCTACCACAGTACTATTAAAATAAACATAAAATAAAAAAAGCCAGCGTGTTCAAACATTTCTGGACTTAACTGCAGAAAAACAAGTGTGCATTTTAGCATCTTCATTTAGAAAATGAATAAAATAACATTTTAAGGTCCCAAAAATAAACAATAAGACTGACCTCCATTTTGGTTGACATTTTATTTCATGATGAGGAACACAAGACAAAGGTCATAAAGTTAGTAATGTTCAGGTCATGCCACTTTTACTCGGTGCACTGCCCTTTGAGGAGGTTCGTGACCAGAGAGTAGTTTACATCCACTTTTAGATATAAATAAGGAACAGAAGTGAGGAAATGAACATTATGCTTGTATTTTTTCCGTCATTATTATTACTATTATAAGGGGATGGAGCTTATCAATTGGCTAAAGTATGGATGATGCTTCGAGTCAAGGTGACCAGTGGCTTTAAAGGCAATTTAAATCATGTGGCTTTATTGTTTGGTGAAACATACAAATATACATATATTTTGAGGTGTTGCCACCCGAATTGGTCAAAACTAAAGAACAGCATGGTTTGAAGAAGATATAAAGAGAGTGAGTGCTGGAAAAGGGCTTCCTGATTTCACCTGATATTATGCACGACAGTTATATTATAGCTTTAGTGACATCCCTCCCCCATGTACATTTATCAAAGTGTGGTAGAAGAGACATGGCTCCAGTGTATATTACTAAAAAAAACAGACAAACAAAAAAACAAACCTCCACAGATAACACATTTGGCTAAATTTACACTTAAAACAGGTGGGCTGTACAAAAAAAAAAGGTTGCCGTTAAGAATGTAAACAAACAAGACAGTTTGCTACTCGACCACAAAACAGGCATGATTTTGTTCTAGAATATATTGCCAAAGATCTCATATAAAAAAAAAAGATATCAGTCAACACAGCTTATTGTGGTTCAGTAACTCATTGCATCACTGAATGTTACAAACCCATGCGCTACTACATTTTGTTAGTTAACATGTAATAATCATTTATTTGTGGCTGTTATGGCTTCAACAAATGTCACAGTCTCTCTCAACAGCCAGATCCGATTCTTCCAGGAACGCGGAGTATAAAAAAAGGAAATGAAGACTCTTGCTGTTTGTTTGTTGATGGTTGCCAGGCAGGATACATCGCAAGATAATCGTCTCTTTCTCCTTGCATTGCTCATTTTTCCCATCCGCCCTAAAAACAACTTTTCCCCTCGTGGACTATTCAAGGTTCCTGCATAACATCGGGGGAAAGCTTCGGAAAGATTCAGGAAGTGAGCCAATACTTCTGGGAAAGATCAACACTGCATATATCCATGCATTAATGGTGGTTAGCATGAGTGACCATTTGTTGATTTTTATTTTTATTTTTTTAAAAAGAAGAAGAAAAGAACGCACAGTTCTCTCTGAGGAGAACACACCTTACATATTCACAGTCTCTGGTATTATTTATAAAGTCTATATATTTTTTTATTTATAAGATTTTATGTCATGTCTTGATGTGTTAGAGAGTCAGATGGGCTTCAGATGCGGCAAATATCAGTTGTAATTTTAATTTCTTTCTTTTTTCTTTTGGTGCTGTGAGTTGAAGAGTGATGTGAGTAGATGAGTTGTTGTTGTTGTTGTTGTACTTTCTCATTGTAGCAGCTTGACTGATCTCAAAGAGTCCCGTGAGGGAAATACGATGGGCTGGGAGGTGGAGAGGGAATGCAGTATTAAATAATATATATGCATACTGTATATATTATAGTATGTGAAGAGAATATTTGGAGAATGTAAGCGACAGATATGGCACGATGACAAGGGTTTACGAAAAATCAACGCCAGAGTTCAAGTAATGAGCAAATTCAATAAGCAACGTTTTTTTGTTACCTTGGCGACGGATTTAACAGCAAAATTATTATACTGAAAATCTGTTTTATGTGTCGATTAAAAAAGGCAATGGACATGTGAATGGAGGTGTAGATGAAAAGAAATTATGAAAAAAAAAAAAGAAGAAATTTTTAAAACATTTTCTTCCCATAAAAAAGCAATGAAAAGTATACAAAAATACAAAATAATTACAGCAGGAGACATGGGTGCTATGGAAGGAAATGGAAAGGGTTGGGAGGATTTCTTGAGTATTTACTGATTTCTTTCCTCATTTCTCTCAGTGTTTTTTTTTTTTTCTTTCTCGCCCACTGTGCCTGCTTATTGGGCGGCTGGACAGTGTAATATTTGGGGGCTGTTCAAGGCGTCCTCCACCAGGTGGAGCTCCACGCCGTCCACCACCACGTCCTTGATGCAGCCCACAAAGCCCGTGCTGTAGGCCTTGGGCAGCCGACGGGCCACCGACACTTCTTCCAGACCACCTGAGTGAGGACAACAGCATAAAAGATGAGAAAGCCAGTCATTGCACATAGAACACACACGCATTATACTAAAGACACAATCACACTCTCTGTCAATACAAAAATAGTAGTGGCGGGAAGTAACTAAGTACAAATAGTGTCTTCACTGTACAGGGGATTTTGAGTGGTGGTGGGGCCAATGGATGGACCCGGTCGCCCACCTGAGGGAGGCCAGGGGGGCTTTTAGACTAGAGTTAGGATTTCAAAATAGGGTTTTAATTAGGGTTAGTGTTTCAAAGTAGCAATAGGGTTTCATTAGAGTTTTAAGCTAGATTTAGTTTCAAAGTAGGGTTTCAAACTAGGGTTGTATTTTAAATTAGGATCTGATTTCGTCCCTCAATGACCGCCAGAGGCGGGGCTTAACAGTACAGAAAGTGTACGTCACTTTCGTTTTAAATTAGATTTATGGTTTCAAAGTAGGGTTAGTGTTTTAATTTAGGGTTTTAAACTAGGATTAGGGTTTCAAAGTAAAGTTAGGGTTTCAAATTAGGCCTTTAAACTATAGTTACGGTTTTAAAGTATTGTTTTAATTTAGGGTTACTATTAAGCATAAGTACGGTTTTAAACTTTCATTAGGTTAAAATGCAGGGTCAATGAAATGTTTTAATAATTAATGAATTATTAATATACATTTATTCTCCTAATCTCCCTCTTCTTGGCCGATTTATGCGCTACTGTATTAATTCTTGCACTCTTATACGTGAATGGAATTTTAGAAAGAGCTCTCAGTCTGATGCAATACACTGCAAACTGCAATCAGAAAAACGAGGTTGCTGTTAAATAAACTACCTCAGAGTGTCAATCAAAAGTAAGCATCATTATCTTGGGGAAGGCAGAATTTGAGATTTCTATGACTAAATTGGAAAGCAGCCATAATGTGTTTTAATCTCCACGCGAACAGACAGAAATGGTTATTCTCTAATATGAAATTAGCAATTTTGTAATTCAAAGCAACTAATTCAGTCCATTGTGCTTTCTATTTTCGCACCTTTTTAATTTAAATCCAATTTGAAATGAATTCGTATATCCTTTGAGGAGACACAGTGACCCAATTGGCTTCTGTTTGACGCCTCCTATTCTCCTACAATATGTTAGATGGTGAGTTATGCTTTTGAGTCAGCACACTCAAACTAGTGTACTTTCTCAACGTCTTAGAAAGTTTTTATTGAAATATTCATGATGTCCTACTGGATCACTGACGACCCCCCCCCCCCCACACACACACACTTATCTGCTGGGCTCAGAGTTCACTTTCCAGTCAAAAGCTCTTTACCTCCGCTGTCCTGCCCATCTTAATCGGATTGTGCACCTTAGAAATGGGGGATCGACAGGCCTAATTTCATGCGCATTACCGTCGAATTAATGGCGGATGGTGAAAAGGGGATTAAAAAAAAAAAGGGCCCTTTTTGGATTGGAGGATTATGTATACTTGCTGCAGGGCTCAGTGCTCCAAAGGGACTTCATGTTATTACTTGAGTGCAACAAAACACCTCCATTATTTCGCCCAAGCTGCCAAGATTTGGATCAGGTTGGTACACGGTTTCAATTGAATTTTATTTCACTCTTTAAAAGAAAATAAATGAAAGGGGGCAAAAATAAGTAAAAACTTGTTATATCTGCCCCCTGATCAAAAAAAAAATAAAATAACACAAAATGAATGACAACGAGCGGTCAAGATGCTTTCAATGCAACAATTCTATAAAATAATTCAACAGCATGTCCTCTTTGTGCTATATATTTTTTTCCTGTAATTGTGCCATTATACACACAAAATACAAAAATACAGATAGACTGAGAAGATTTTGTTTTACAATCCAGATCGTTCCACAAACTGACACCTTGAGTTGAAATAAATCGTTATTTTTGTTTTGTTTTATATTTAGCTTTGGAAAAAATGTCTGCTCCCTTAAAAAAGATTTGTAAAATTTAATGATGGGCTTTTCCCATTATTTTAAGGCGGTTAAACTCCAAAAATGTTTTTAATAATAATTATAAATAATACATTAGTGTGGTCTCTGTATCCACAACCGAAAACGACACAAATAGCACGTTTGTGTAAAAGAGGGATGGGTTCGGTATTGGTTTTGCCAGTACCCCTCCACACTTCAATGCAATAGGTCAGGTCTGGAACAATAAGACAATAACATAGCATTCTTGTTCAATGATTCTTTAACCTTGTGTAACACGGCTACAGTTTGGGATACCTTAAATTGAGCATATTTTATATGCGATTTCCATGTTAAATGTTCATCAATAATAATACCTAGAAACTGCGTTGTGTCGCCATTCTCAAGAGCGAATGATATATTTTGTCCATTTGGCTATCTAAGTGTGGCCACCTACCCAACCAAAGCGCTCCGTCTGTGTCCAGCTGAGTCGCCGCCAAAGGCGATGATCCCGTCACTGCCGCCTCGTTGCCGACTTGTAGCGATCCATCTCGTAGCGCTCTGCGGACGACAGGGCTGTTGTTCAGAAGCATGCGCGTCATACTCAATAGCTGTAAAATGTTCTTTAATTTGATCCGAAGCATCATGACTCCACGGCTCCGCTGGCAGCACACTAAGCACCCCCATAAACGCCGGTGCCAAGCAGCATTCGAAACGGGCCCGCCTAGCAGCTAACAGATGCCGCAGGAGTTAGCGTTCATACAAGGTGGCCCCCGTACTAAGCGGTAGCATACACTCAAGAATTGTGACGACGGGGATCATTTGAACCCACTAAAGTGTCATTCCAACAGAGGGGGCGTCATTAAAACGGCAAGCGACACCGATTGCGGCAGTATAACTACACATGCTGTGATTTACACCAGCGTCAACGTTCAAATGATGTCGCGTGCCTCTTAGAGTGCCAGAGATGAGACGTGAACCGATACTTAGCTTGGTATGGCTGCTGAGCGATCAATTATTGCTGCTTTATTACACAATGGAAGCAATGTAATTATCCCCCGCACTTCAATTTGCAGCCATGTTGAAAGCTAATGTCCAGCAGGCTGAGGGTGATAAATGGGTCATGCTCACGTTTCAAGCAGTTAATTTGTTTTTAATAACAGAATCCTTTCATGTGACATTGCCATGCACAAGAATCACTGCTCGCTTCCTTTCTATTGTAAAAGCTCGCACTATAATGAGCTGCACTTTTGGCTTTGCCGAGGAGGTTGTCGGTCTACAGTGTTTTAAGTATTGTGTGGTTAGGATAATTGTCCACAAATGAACATTTGAAATAAGCACACGTTTAATCCTATTGAATTGAATCTCTCTGGCAATCTAAGATGGCATTGGGTCAATCTTGGTACAAGAAATATTGCTTGAAATTTTGTCAGCAGTGCAGCTGTCATGAAAGCACTGTATAAATAAAGTCAAATTAAAATTTAAAGGGGAAGTCAGGCCCAATCCTTTTAATTTTTGTAAACAATAATATGCAGCACCACTAGTATAAACATGGTATTTTGATTAATATTGCGTTAGTGGAATATGAGCAACAAAATCGACCTGATTTTATCCATCTCAGGGGGCGGTCATTTTACCAATTGCTGTCAAATGAAAATTACATAACTAATCACATCTCAACTTCAGAAAGCAGGCGTTGTCATTGGTTGTTACCTGAGCGGTGACTAACTGTGATGCCATTTTCTGTTAACAGCAAGTGGCAAAATGGCCGCCCCCGAGATGGATGAAATCAGGTGGATTTTGCTGCTTGACAGGGTTGGGTAAATAAAATAAAATGATATATTGAGATTCCTTTTCATAGCCCAATATCGATTCATAAAACCATGAATCGATATTTTCAATACGCCCCTCAACATAAATTAATGTGCCTTCTTGCCTCAAGGGGAAATTTTGCCACTTTATTTACATAGTGCTGTGGTTGTAATCGATTTCAATATTATTTATTGTTTTGATCAGGTCACGTTCAATAAAATATACATGATTAATGTAACTGCATTGGATTCAATTTTAAATGTAAATATAATTTTTTTTCATACTAATGCACCAAGTAAGAGCAAGAAGTTTCTACTGTTTACAGCATTGGTACTTCTGAGAATGTCTTCCATATAAAATTTAAATTGGTACTCCATGAAATCCTTAACTGAATCGAAAATCAATGTGAATCGTGAATCGAATCGAAACAATTTTGGAAATCTGAATCGATACCCAGCCCTACTTGACATACAACATATTATCCACCCACCCGTCCATCCATTTTCTTAACCGCTTATTTCTCACAAGGGTCGCGGGGGTGCTGGAGCCTATCCCAGCCGGCTTTGGGCAATAGGCGGGGTACACCCTGAACTGTTTGCCAGCCAATCCAGGAGAACATATTTTAAATAATATTTTGGGGTTCCAGCATACAGGATGTATATGCAAGATAAGAAGCCGTAATGTCAAATAAAGCCCGATTGGAATCTGATTTAATTCACTTAAAACCAGTTTATACCCAACAACAGTCTATTTTCATGTAGCATTGATACTTATAAACTCTGAAAGCACACAAGTTTATATTACCATGCAAATATATTGCATTTTCGTTATCATTAAATAATCTGTCTTTATAATCACATATTTGTAATTTCTTGTACCATCATATTACATGAGATTGCGTTGAAAAAATATTAAAGCCATGGCTGAGGTCTGTGCTCTCTGGGTGCTCTGTTCTATTCATATACAGTAGATTACATATATGAATGTGGTACAGCAAAATGAACCATATTCTTCCACAAAACTGGATTACCCAAAAGGGAACGCACACAGGCCACTCAAGGGTATAAAAAGCTCCAGGTTTGCCTCGCTTCATCTAATTAGTAGTAATCTGATTAATTGCAAATGTGATTTAGATCGAAATTCCCAAAGTGTGTCATCAGCTGTCACGCTAGGAGCGTGATCTTCAAGATACATTTGTGTGTGTTGGGATTCACTTGCACCATGCAATTTTAATGACATTATTATTTAATTTTCCCATGTGGAGCCTAAGTGCTGCTGCATGTTCTTCCTTCCTCAACATTCATTAATGCATCCATGGAATTTGATCTGCGCTTCGCACTCAAGCATGACCAGGCGTGGAAATAACCTTAATCTGAGACTAATCTGTCAACTCGCAGCGCATCAGAGGAATGATGCAAGGGATCGCAGCGACAGGAATAGAATATGGATGAAGTGTAATCCCATCAAAGTAAAAAAAAAAAAAAGAAGCCTTCACTGGCTGACATGGCACGACTCACCTGCTAGCCTTGATGCGTATCCAGCGGTTGGTGTCGACGCGCACCGAGGAGCGCAGCACCACCGGCTTGGAGCCCAGGTCGTACATCATCTGAACACGGCCGTCCACGATGGCCAGGGCGATGTAGTCGGAACGCTCCACGCCCTTGCCGCTCCACAGCACTAGGCCTTGAGTCGCCTCTGTGCGGATGCTGAGCTCGAATTTGTTCACGAGCAGAGCCTTTTCACTGGGGGCACAACATTGGGGGCGTGAGTGACATGTTGATGCCTTGCAGTCGCTGAAAAGAGTTGTGAGGCATGTGAAGCAAGGCAGCTTTATATTTTTGTCAGTAGATGATACAATTCGGAACTGGAGAAACGTCAACCTCAAATATTTGTTGACAAATATATGTTATATGTGACCTCACTAGTCTAAACATGACATCCTGATTAATATTACATTTGTGGAATAAGAGTTATGAAACAAAATCTAGACATTTGTATCCATCTCAGCGACCAATCACAGCTCACCTGTTTTCTGAAGATGAGCTGTGATTGATGTCATCTTCAGTCGATAGCAAGTGGCAAAATGGCCGCCAGCTGAGATGGAAAATAACGGCTGGATTTTGTTGCTTAACTCATATTCCACTAATGCAATATTAACCATAATAATAAATATATTTAGTCCAGTGCATAGAATTTTATTGTCAACACAATAAAACCCCTTTAAACCTGGGAGTACGAACCACTGCCAATAGATCTCTCTTCAGTGACATGTGTTTTGCTTTTTCTTTGGCTTTTACTGAAACACTCATTTCAAAAGATGGCGTATCCTCCACAGTGCTTTTTATGAGAACAATTGTGAGAAGAAAGGAAGGCTATACCCCAAAAGTTGAAGTGGACTTCAGTCTCCAGTGTCACCCTATGAATTGACATTGATCAAAGTTACGCTTAAAGTGTGCCTCAGGTGAACCATTTCAAGGTATTGACGGGGAAACCGAGCAATCTGGTGTTCTCATTTCTGTATCTAGTCTTGTATTCGCCAAAAATAATTTCACAGGTTAACGCTAATGTCCGTCACCATGTTGGGGGTGGATATGACATCGCCACGTTGACAGGCTGTCACTTGCACCCATTAGTTACTATTAAGTGATATGCCAGATAGCTTCCTTATGGATGTAAGTCAGTCATCTAAACATGGATATTTATTTATTATTATTTATTTAGACGGAAAAGATATAACCTGACCCAAACAGACAGGCTTCCAACGTACTTACGGTGGGAGATTACCCACCTGTCAGCAAACAGGCGTCATCAGTGAGGAATTGACGGACCTTCCGTCAGTATTGACTCTGGAGAGTTGCGAAAATGACTCAGAAATGTCGTGTTAAATTGGGGAGACGGCTGAGCTAAGACGGTTTTCAACGTGGTGACGTCATGGCAAGTATGGATGCGAACATGAGCCGTCATGGCGTCTTGACAAATACGTTCTGTTATTATAAGCTTGCTTTAAAGTAGCACTAAGGAACTTTTCAACCTTTTCATAACTCTACTGATGAAAACATGGACTTAAAACTAGTTGAATGGTACCTTTGCCATGGTTTGAGGGAGTCTATGATTTTTACTGGCACTAAGCAACTTTGAGGAGAATGGTAGGAACACTGGCACACAAAAAACTATGAAAGTGCTGACTGCTTTATAAGACGAAAGTCAATTTGAATGTTGACGCACGATTACTGCTTTCCTGGCAGAAGCTGCAAAACAACTGAAAATGTTTTCTGAGGAGACAAAAAAAAAAAAACCTGGATAAAAAGGCTGTCAAGGATCAACATTGGCCTGGCTTTCACTCGCTGGCGTGAGCTAAAAAATGATGCGATACGCTTGTCCTCATGGAAAATGTGGTCTTCCTTCAAGCATAACATTACCGTTTTTGCCCATATGGCGCCGCCATAATCAACATAAACTGAAAGTTCCTTAGTGGTGCTTTAACACAACCAGTGTAACAAAAAACACGTTTGGATGCAATTTTTCTTGCTAAACCATATATTTACATTTCTCTTTCTGAGCACCCCAGGTACAATTTAGGGGACATCATTCCACTTTTAACAGTGGTTAGCTCCTTTTTAAACCAATGTAACAATTACAGTGTTAAGATGTTACTTTAATACATTATCTGAGACAGTTTTTTCTTGGATAGGATGATTTCTGTTTCTATTTACGGGGGAAAAAAGTTTTCCATGTCAAAATCAAAATTGCCCAATGTCTTAGAACTGACTGACTCTGAATATAAATACTGTTTTCTCTCACTTTTCGCTGGTGATACATTCGAAGGTTCTCTGCATAATACGGGGCATATTTTCCCGTTCCCGCTTAAAGCTGCTATATGGAACTTTAGTAGTCTTCCACACCAATTCCAAGCCAAGCATTTCATTGTGTTTCTCGAGTTTTTGTTGTCACACAGGAACAGAAAGGAGGTTTCCGCACAAAATTGGAACCATACAACTATCCGAAATGATGTCTTTGTAAGATGAAGATTTAAGATTTCGTGACAATAAAGAATGACTAATTAATCATATGAGCTCCATCTCAAGTCGTTCGTCCATGTTGTACTATATTGTTGATGTGAGGGCAATCAGAATGCAGACCGTGCTTCAGTGTAGCAGGGGGCTGTCTGTCTACCAAGCGGGAGTTGTTCACAACCTCTCTTCTTGTGTCTGTTGATGTGTCTTCAGTGGCATGTTTGATCTTCAGCCTCTTGCCTGCTCTGGGAGGGGGAAGATAAGATGCTATCCTGTAGAGGCACTGCACGGAACGGGCAAGTGTGCACTCACAATCACCATAGCAGTATGTAAAAAGTTTTTACATAAAAACAAAAACAAAAACAAAAAAATGCCAGCCTGTGCCTCTTCATGTTTTCCCGGCGGAGCAACAACGGACACATCTCATGAAAAATCCTACCTACTATTTGTTGGCATGTATGTTCCAATGTACAATTTTGTGTGCATGCCATCAATCAGCATCTGTGCAATTGTTAGCACATCTGGCACGCAGCTACAGTATAATCCACCTTCCTCAAAGGGTATTTAGACACAAAGACAAGGTGAGGACAACAAACAACCAGTGACACATGGATGAAAAAAAACAACAGCAAAGAGCTGGGTAAAACAGATTAGACGAGACAGACGACATGACACAGTAGTCGGCGTGAAAAACAGAGGCTCATGGGAGGGCTTTTTGTGAGGAATAAAAGGGCTACACTGTGAAGTGCAATGAGGCAATATTTAGCTAGTTTGTCAAAGAACAGCAATAATGTGGTTGACCTCAGCAGAAAAAGTTACTTTAAAAATGTTTTTTTCATTTTATTTCTTCTACTCTGAATACAAATATAATGTTTATATTTCATTTTTTCTTTTTCCCATTTCTCGTCTTAAAAATATGTCCCAGATGTAAAGCACATTCATTATCTGAATCTGCTGAGGTTAACAGAAACACCAACAAAAATGGAATGACTTAAAAGCATCATATTTTTTTCCCATTAAGAGAAAAAAAAACACAAAACAAATAAAGCTCAGCGAATCCTCTTCTGGCAAACCCTCAAATAGCTTACAGGGACCAATAAATCTCCATCCGAGCAGCTTGTCAGTGATAAGTTCAAGGTTATTAAGTGAGCTGAATATATCATGAATAAAACAACGGCGCGCACACGGGGTTTGGAAATCTCATATACGCTGCTGACTTCCAAGACCGGTACTGTGTCGTTGCTTCTGTTTTTATAAATGGTTGGATTTTATCTACTTCTAACACGTGTTCAAATTCTCTTCAAGCATCTTCCTCATTGGCCCTCGCCTTTTAGTTTGACTCTAGGTGGCAGCAGAGTGTAAAATTCAGTAAGGAGTGCTCTGATGGGAGCCTGGAGGCTCTGGATCCAGTTCTGTGCTACTATTGGAGCCTTGAACTTGGATACAGTCAAGTGTGTGAAGAGGTTGGGCGTGACTCATACTTGTAATTCTAGCACAATGGTTAAGACGATGCTGCATCCGCGGAGGGAGATTTAGCCCGGTGAGCGGATAGGGTAGGTTTGTCTCAGAAGAAGGATGGAAATGAGAAATAAGAGACTGCAAGTCTTAAAGCTCTGCAAGACTCACCTCTGCTCAGACGGGTTCTCCACAGACTCGGGACTTTGGGGAAAGGGGGGGGGGGGGGAGAGAGTCAACGGCATGCAAGGTAAGCGGAGAGGCCAGAAGGACAGAGGAGAGGGAAGGAGGGTTGTTGTGAGCCCGTTGGGGGGTTCACAACAGTCTAACGTAGACTTAAAGCTGAGAAAAGCTGCTGCTCCACTACAATATCTAGCATGGCGACTATCTATTGTGGCCACAGGAGTGGGTATGTTGAAACGATTGATTGATTGCTGACCATATGGAATTTCTATTATATGGAATTTCTATTATTTGCATCAGAAACCTTATGTCAAAAGTAGCGGCAGCAATAATGGCTGTAAATAATACAGGCCCAGTTAGTCTGCTGTCTGATGTTGCATAGTGTAAAAATGCAGTCATAGAAAAAGTGCATTACAATGTCGCTTCAAGTCGCATTTCTTGCTCCCAAACTCAAGTCCACTGACACACTGCAATCTGAATGTGATGTCACACAAAAATGGCGTCCATATCCAATGCATCAAATCCATATATCCTTAGTCTATACTGCTTAGGGTTCCTGTGAGAATTACTATGTAGTTTACAGTACTGTATTTCACTATGTCCTCTGCATTCATTGTTTCAGTGAAACTTTATCTAACTATCCAAGGCTGCCCAAAAAGATTGCTTTGATTACCAGGACTGCTGATAGTCAAATTTTCGATTCCCAACAAAACATATTCTACCTTATTATTGTCGTCAGTCATGTGACGCCAATGCGAGAAAAATACACCAGATATAAACAAAGCTTGTTGTGAATACTACATATGAGTAAATCAGACTGATGGCAAGGAAATAGATTGAGGTTGGCTGGCAAATATAGCATGCAGGCACTGAATTCAACTGGACTTCAACGACTGCATTCATATTGTGACGAACTCTTATTTCACAAGAACCAATACAATGCAGTTACTTTATTTTATTACAGCTGATTTATGCAACTGAATACAAAACAATTAGTCCACAGTCTCAGGAGTCTCTTTCTTTTGCTTTTAACGCAGCTTTTGAACAATTCAGAGGGTCTAATTGGTGAAATATAATTACTTCTTGGAAATTGAGTTTATTGTAGGAAACTAAGCTGTTTCCTGCAACCTGTAATCATTGCATTAATTTTTGTTTTCCTATTTCAACAATCAAGACAATTCACCCGAATGCCCATCCCTTAGTGCCTCAATCGCACTGCAACCATGAAAGGAGGCTCTCCAGGGCACCACTATTGGATCAAGGTGGCTAATGTGCCAAAATGCCCTGGGAACAAGCATCTTTTAAAAGGAGAAAACGTCAAAATAAAGTGTATTCATGGATAGCGTCTCCACCTAGCACAAAGGCCTTATTCAGCCAGCAGCCAATTTCCTCAACAACTACTTGTTATAAACGAGGCAAGTATGCCACAGTGTAACATCAATTAACTTGAGCAGTAAATGAGACACACTGGTCAAAAAATGGGGTCAAGTGCCATAGCAGCGGGGAGTCATCGCCAGATATGATTTGTCATTGAAATAATGGGCCTTGAGCCAAATCGACCTCAGCTTTTAGATGCGGGCAAAGCCAGCTTCGAATGGTAGTACCATTAACCCGAGGTGAACGTTTGACTTTGCGCCCTCGCTGAGCACTTAATGGCCTTTTTGAGAAATGTATTCATTTCCGTAACAAAATCAAATCAAGCTGAATTGATCCGTGCACCTGCAGAGCACTGTGCCTCGGCGCCGCTTACTTAGACTCAAATTCATTGAGGCTCTGTACTAAATGTGACATCCATTAAACTTTTGACTCAAAGGAGCCACTGTGCCCCCCTCCTGTTAAGTGAGATTGATGCCTGTGGATACACACCGCAAGTGCTCTCAACTGGAGGGGGGCACATTTGTGATTAATATGTTGCTGCCTGTATCTATGGCCTGCATTGTAAATGATTTATTCCTTATAACAGATATTTGGAAAAACGAAAGGTCTGATTCCAGTAATGTTTTTTTCTTACTTACCAGGCTAATAATCAGGAATAATAAACTGTACAAGCACGAGAAACTAGGTCAGTATATCTTCCTCTTGTTTTTCAAGGGGGGTCTCCTTCATGTTCCACGATCCAGCTAACAACATTCAGTGTAAAAATGCATGGCAATTCATTTTTTGTACGGACCATGCATAAAATATTGCACATTTCCAATAAAGCAATTCATTTTCTCTGGGCTACGAGCATAACGCTTATCATGCACACATTCATGCTTCTCTTTGCATTGGACAAAAAGGATTTAATGAAACTGCAAAATGTCTTGAAAATAACAAAATCTGTCAAACTGAAAAATGGAGTTGGACTGAATGATTGGATATGTATAGTTGGGATGGTTATTGTCTGCATGTAGATGAGAATATGACTGAAAACTGGATGTTTTTTTTAGTGTCTTCGGTTATGTTAATTATCCAAAAAATGGACAGTTTTGTTGCTGTTAGTTAGGCTTGATTTGAAGCTGGGGCAATTTCCCAATAGACATATCGTCTACTTACTCTGGGATCTCATTGGTCAGTTGGCTTTGGTGGAAAAGGAAAGACAGTGAGGGACATTTAATGTGAGAACAGACACACAAGGACAGAAGAGGTCAAGACTTACACTGGACAAAGCAAGCAACACACAAAGACAGACAGTGTTTTGGGAGCGAATTACGCAACATTGTTTGTTATTTGGGCTGTGTGTTGACAAATACATCAAGCCATTTGCACTCTGTTCAGACATTGTTTCTAATCATCCCTGTGGCAAACGTCATTCTGTAGCAGTACAAATGTCAAAGCAGCAGCCTAAAGGGACACAACCTTTTGTTTTCTTCTTGTTGTAATACTTCCTCTACGAAGCTCTTTTACATTGATGCCATCAACTTTGTAAAATCACAAAATGCCAGATCGTGCAAGTCTCCCACAACTGTCATTATGCAAAATGACTACATAGCTTACTCAGGGCAACACTTTGATTGTTGAATATCTTGGTAATGAGTGAAATTGTGTTAAAAGAAGCCCTATTAGCTCGCTGCTTGTCCCCCTCAAGCGTGTGAGCTGATGATATCATCAAGCTTGTCATCACAGCTTCGTGAGGGTGGGGCGATAGTCAGAGGGTTTATTTGGGTAATATGGCAATTAGGAAGTGATTGTAGCATTAGGCTAAATAGATGGGTACATGCTCTTTTCCTCTTCCTTACCTCCTCGTGACGGCGTTGTGGTATTCGATGAATGTTCGCCCGTCAAAGGCAATGGCCTCAGTCTCAGTCCCG
Source organism: Leptonotus elevatus (assembly GCF_054856555.1). Lineage (NCBI taxonomy): Eukaryota > Metazoa > Chordata > Actinopteri > Syngnathiformes > Syngnathidae > Leptonotus > Leptonotus elevatus. The sequence goes on from NC_141240.1 coordinate 25,479,104, forward strand.
GCAGATTTCTCATAAATGGCTGTCAAGGAAGGGGCAGAATAGGAGAGGGGCGGGGGGTTTGTTGAGAGGATAAGTTCACACCGATCAATAAGAGGGAAGGTTCAGTCATCAGAGCCGACACGGGAGTGCTGGTGCATTTTTAATTAACTTAAAAGGGACAGACGGCCACGTGCACAAGGTTAATGGCAGAGGCAGGGAATGTTTTTGTAAGATACATCGAGCCTCGGTTCATTTGAAGTTGTCAGGCAGACATGATAAAAGGTACATGGAGTCAGCTCATGGTGAAATGACAGTTCACGTAATCATTACCCCAAATGCTACTTTAGTTTAAGGATTAACTCCATGTAATATTGCCTTACTATGAGCTGCTTTTGAAGAAATCTACACATTGAGCTTAAAACATTCAAATGGACTTTCATTGTTCATTAAACATATTAAAATATTAGCTCAACTCCACTCATCATTCAACTTGCTCTTGTGAAAGTTTGAAATTGTACACAAATATTAAGCACTATAGTCTCCATACATCCAAGATTTGTTCTAAACACTTTCCAAAATCACCACAAGAAAAACAAATATTGCTGCATACATTCCAAAAATATGGCAACAATAAAATAGAGCTATGACGGACCAAGTTACTTACTGTTCTGACAGTGCCCCCCAGAGTAGCCACTGAGGCACACACACTCATAAGTGTTCAGCTGGGGGTTGCAGCGCCCCCCATTGTGGCAGGGCTCCCGGGAACATGCGTGCTCCTGGAACATGGCCAGATTTTGGGAACGCAGGGCGTTCTCTTCTCTGAGGATGGGCGTGCCCATCAAAATGATCTATTGCAAAAAAAAGTCAGACAGTCAAATCAGTTAATGCCAAGTAAAGGGGAGTTTCTTAGCACTGCATAATGTTTGTTATTAATCTAGCTTGGTGAAAAACATAAATCATCGTCCATACTTTGCTTCGGTGGAAAATATATCATGTTCATGTAAAATCACATAGAGTACACCAGTGAAGGAGAAAAAATAATATAGGCATCAGATATTACAATTTGTGTTCATGCATCACAAAGTGTATGTTAAACTCTACATCACCCTGAGAACTCAAAACCTTTTCTATATAATTAACTTGTCTCCAGTGGCCACGTAAGACAAACGCTACACTTAGCTTGTGATTTTCTCTAAACTGTCAAGGGGAACTTTGTAGAAGAGAACTAATGACAAGTTTATGCAAACAGTAACATCCTGCCTTTGTTCTGCTGGACTATTTTTGTCATTTTACTGGAAAGTGAGAGAAGGGAATGATTAAAAAAACAGAAAGCTGTTGGGCAAAGATCTAAGCATTCTATTATTAAGTACATGGCATGCTAATTCAAATGAGCAGTGCCACTTTGATCATAGAATGAAAATTAATATTAATATGACATTGGATAAAGTGACAATGCGACAACTAATAATCAATTGCTTGACATTTGTATGGACCAAAAGAATATCAAATCATTACACAGTACAGTGGAACTTTTACATTTGAACTGTGATGGTCAATTTTTTGTTTGGATTAAGAACTAACCACTTGAATATTAAGTTGATGTGTCTTTGTCAAACCTAATAAAACCTTTATTGACCATACAATAACATTTTAAGTAATATGTTGGCAATCTTAACTCATTTACTGCCATTGACGGCTATAGACGTCAAAAATTCATTTGAACTATTTCTATTAGTTTTGTTAAGAGTATAAAAAACTAGAAAAAATTAGTGTACATTTAGAACAGATTAATTGTAAGTTAACTATTGAAGTCATGCAATTAATTACAATGAAGAATTTTCATCGGCTGACGCGATTAAAAAAGAAAGAAAGAAAAGATTATTAAAAATTAGGAGCGTCAGAGGATTACAATTTTTAATCGTAATTAATTGCATGACTTCACTAGTTAACTCACGATTAATCATAAATTTTATATGTTCTAAATGTACAATAAAAAAATTCTAGGTTTTCATACTCTTGTTAACAAAAATGGATTAAAAAAAATCTAATAGAAATAGTTAAAATAAATTTTTGACGTCTATAGCCATCAATGGCAGTGAATGAGTTAATCATCATACAAGTGTAAAAATAACTTTTTGATACTTACATATAACCAAGGGCTTTATGAGAAGTTAAATATAACAAAGGGAAGAACTGCTGAAGGAAAATCCCCTAGCATTAAGAATATATGTGATTTACTTGTTCAGTCTAAATGTGGATGGGTTAAAGAATATGAAGAGGAAGACTTTTTAGCGCACATTTAATTATTATTCATTGATATCCTTTAGACAAGTTCGCCATATTGTACTGAGCAGCCAGCACATACTTACATACTTTAACGTGTTGTCATTCCTGTCACAAAAAAGAAAAACACAAATATAGCCTTAACCTTTTGATGCTAATGTCATATGTTGACGTATGTGACACCATTCAAGACAGTAGTTCAAACTCTGGGTTTTTATTCTACTTCAGAGGGTCCACTGTAAAAACCTGGCAGGCCGAGGCAATGTCACAACAGTCCTTTAGAAAAATAAAGACTTCCAAATATTTACCTTTTGGATTGTTCCCTTGAAGCCTTCTGTGAGTGCGGCACTTCGAGCAAGTCGACTATAGTCAGGAGCTCCACCGACAAAGAGAGACTCTTTCAGGTTTAGGTCCACGTGGAGGTTCTGATGAGACAGGACAACAAATTGGTTTTAACTGGAGACTCTAAGACAAATTAATAATAATAAAACAACCTCCAAAGATTGCTTTAAAATGTAATCTGTTTTTGCAGTGCTTTTCTACTCCGGATGTGATGATTTATGGAGTCATATGTTTTGTGTCTTGTGAGCCTGAAATAAGTTGCACATCCTTTTAGTTGATATATATAAAAAGGGAGATTAATGTAGCACATTTGCACATATGCCCCTGTAATAAATAGATTCTGCCATTAAAATGATCCATATTCGTTTTGGAGCCTGCCGAAGCTATAACGGCACTTGCGTGCCTTCAACGCATATCAGCGCAGTTGATGTATTACAACGTAATTAATTTCTATGTCTGCTGAAAGGGTGGTCAATTATCTTCTAGATGTGAGGCATTAAAAGCAAGTACAAAAGAGAATTGTCCTGAGATATGAATACTTCTTGAAGACATTTCAAATGAGAACGACACTAAGTAGACAGCTTACCTTCATCAAGACAGAGCAATGCTATTATGGCTCAACAATATAAGCAATTGTAAACCTGCATATAGCTGAAGTTGGCAATTTAAACACATGCATTAGTCAGTGAACATTTGAATAAAATGTTCAATCAAAAATTACACATATGGAAATATATATATATATATATATATATATATATATATATATATATATATATATATATATATATATATATATATATATATATATATATATATATATATATATATATATATATGTTAAACAGCTTAGCACACATCTAACAAAGAAAAATATGTTTATTGTAAGTGCGACACTAATTGCCAGAGGAGAAACATGAAGTTAATTGCTGGAAAAATGATGGAAGAGACCAAATAAACAGGCATTGGAAAGGCGAGCTGGCTTTTATTTAGGCAGGGATTTGGAGTGCAGGAGGCAGAGACGCTTGGCTTAAGATGAGATTGTGTTGTTGCATTCAACAGAGACCTATCGGGGGCTTAGGCCAAGGTGGCTGGACCCAGATGTGAGTGTATTTGCTCTACTGCCAATGTTGTCATCCTCCGCAGGACAGCAACGGGGGAAAACCTCAAATTGTGTTACACAATGAAAATTCTACACATGCATACACACAAAGTACTGTAGTGATAAGATATAATATGAATATTTTATCAATGATCAGTGTTTTATTGTACAATGTTGAAATTCTTAAAACATGACTTGTTAAATGTGTTTTTAGGTTATTTGGCAAGTTATAAGCAAAACGCATTATGCAGGTACACGCTAAATGAGTACACTGCCTTCTATAAATTAATACTTTTACTTCAGTGATTAGGAGAACAATTTGCTGCAATTTAGAAAATCTATGTTTAATTAACCTAACATTTTTTTTTAATTACATTAAATAATAACTTCATGAATGAATTACTCCCTAAACATTTAACGGGGTACTGCATAATGATTATTTGAGAAGGAAATACAAACACAATGTAATAAGATATGATATAACAGAGGTGTGTGACTCGAGTCACATAACTTGACTGGAGTTATACACTCAAGCTACAAATTTAAGGACTTGCGACTTGTTTGGGTAAAACTCAGGGAAGACTTACTCACACATTTCTGTGCTATCCCACACTCTCACACATTAATTTCTCACACCAGGGCTCTATGGTACGCCCAATTTGTCCAAATTTCACGATGTGGTGACTGAAAAAAAGAAGTTTTTCTTCTCACTAAAAAACACATTTATTACAAATATTGAAGGTTGGGGTAATTTTTTTTTCTCAGGTCAAAATACCTTACCTACCTAACGCCTTGTCATGGCTGCCCATCAGCTGCACGTTCAGTCAATGTTACTATTATTTTTTGTTCACTTTTTCAACTTGCAAACCAAATCAGAGAAGGAAAAGGTCAACTCAGATTGGCTGCTGTCACTCTTGTTTCCTCTCAGTTTGATTGAGTAAATATGCTCACAGCTGCTCACCGTAATATCACGATTCTCAACCATTTAATCATCTAGCCCTACTTATATTTCCCTCCATCCTATCCAGCCACCAGTAAATAAAACCTGTCCGTCTCTTTGTGCGGCCCTGTGCCAAATGACTCGGGAACCGTTGGTTAGAAACCACTGGTTTACCTCATTCATACCTGATCAAATATTAACCATACGTCAAGTCAGTTATGCATTTAACTGAGAAGAAAAGGGAAAGACAATACACTGACTAGAATCTGGAAACTATATCAGTGAATAATTGCGATCGCGATTTTAGCATAGACAAGTCGGCTATAAATAGACTTCAACTTAATGTGGCAAGTAAGTAAAAGTCTTTGTTTTAGTATTTCATTACCTCATCATTGTATTTCATCATATTCCATGATATTTTCTTTCACTGGTTTAGAAAATCTAGCAAAACCGAAAAACAAAAACTGATCCACACCAAATTTGAATGGACTTTCCCTTGACCCACCTCTCAATATTTCACAATATTTAATCTTGCTCACTAACGAAACAGAAATTAAACCCTCAATGGGGGAGTTATGCTTTTTTTACAGTGCGCCTCTACCACAGCTGCCACTGCAGAAAAAACAACTTGTTGGGTTTTTGTAACACTAAAGTGAGATTATCATGCAATGAAAGAGTGTCGTTTAGTTGGCTCTTGTGAGAGGACACAACCGTGGCTTCATAGAGTGTTTGTAGCCTGCTGAAGTTTACTGTGAATTTGGGGTAATGAGGGGCTGAGCGAGCGGGTGAAGGGGGACTTGTAAAAGGATGGAGGACTGTTTGTTTACAAAACAAGTGAGAGCAGACGACAAAAGAACAATATGGATTTGCTCCTCAGTACCTCCACGGTCTTCGCGGATACCTTTTTCACCGTCTTTTGCTCTCACCGCCGACCGCTGCGCGGCCCGACGTGATATCACCACCACCTACGCTGGGCTAATGAAGATGTTTGTTGCCGCTTAAAAACAATGTCCGCCACAACGATGGATGTCTTTCTTCCCTCCCACCTTCACACCCCATTCGCCCCCGCAGCAGATGGACTGAGGTGAAAGCCAAAGAGTGTTTTTAGAGCTCCCTGCCTCAGTGCAGTGAGTGCGTGCAGACAGGCTTATGAAATGACAAGTTTTTCTACAAAGCTGCCCACCGCTCTGCAGATTTTTTTTATTTATTTTTTCATTACACAAAGAGAAGTGGGAGTGAGAGGACATAGTGAATGGTTCAAAATGAAACATGAGCTAAGGTGTGACTTGTCTCATTACCTTGCGTGATTTCTTATATCCAGACAGCACATCGTAGAGAAAGAAAACACAAAATAGGGAGGAATATAGTTATTAGAAGACCGGTAAGGGTGCATAGTGGGACATGCAGAAACCTGCAGGAACATGCACACATAAAGCGCCTCCATGCACACAGTCAGGCCAAAAGTGGAGTTCTAAAAATGTGTGCTTTTATGCATTTTGATCTTCTGTCCATACACGCGTTTTAACTCATGGACTAACATTTTGGAAAACTCTGGCCAACTTTCATTATCTTAATTATCTCATCGCATCTTTCTTGATTTTGTTTTTGTCACTCCATGATCTGTCCATACATACGGTGTACTGTATTTCCTTAAATTGCTGTCCCCACTCTCCTGATACTGCACCTCAATAATTGCTGGGTACGTTGTCTACTTGGAGATAATATAGAATAATACAAACAACAGGTGCTGCTTCAAGATGGCTGTAATTACCTGTACTATGGCATCTGATACAGGTATCGTTTACTGAACAACAGACGTGACATCTGTAAAGCTGAAGCTTACTATCATGTTGACATTGAAAGTCCAGCTGCTAGACATTTCAAGAATGACCCGATAATAATTAGAGATTGCGAAAATAAATAAATAAAGAAAGAAAAGCTGATAGGGAGAGAACATTACAAAACATTATAATGTCTATTCTATTACAAATTAATCTTAAACATACATAAGACTATTTAATATAATAAATCTTAGCAAATAAAGGTCTCCCCGCTCATAAACGCCTTACTGACAACAACTGTTTCCCTCAGCCACTATTTTAGGAAATACATTCTCAAATTGCCATTATTGTGCCTTTTCAGGAAACAGACTTCTGAATTTGATAGCTTTATGGTTGGAGGTGTTTCTTGACATCCTTCTGTTTCTATTTGGGTTTTTTTGGTCATCATTGTTCTCTGATGGATTATTTTTGTGCAAAAGTAATAGGCCACTGCTAGGTTTGCGTTTACAAGTTTTGTTGTTTTTTAACCTTACCGGTAGTTAATTTGAATGAGACAGATACAGTTTACACACAAATACACAAAACTTTGTTGCTCAATAGTGGGTGAAGGGAAAACCAATTACATTTAAATTAACAACTAATTATGTTTCATTAAATATATTTGGCAATTATTTGGATTATGCATTATTATTATTATTATTATTATTATTATTATTATTATTATTATTATTATTATTATTATGTCATGTCGGTCAATTATGATGCCATTGGAATTGTCCAACCCAGATTCATTTTGGCACATCTGTTCATCCATTAACAAGATGGTAGCCATAACTGTCAAGTAGATGGACAAAATACAAAGGTCGTTTACGTAATTTATTTATACTGTAGTCCATCCTTGGTGGATGTCTGCACTCTTTGAGGCAATCCAATTTTTATGACCAACAAATGTTGGCTATTGCACAGTATATCACAAAATATATCTTTAAATAACCCAAGACATAGCCTGAGCTGTAAAAATACGAGACAAAGCATGCAGTGCAGCATGCACGAGTGAGATCAGCATTATCATTAGCACAAATCCTGTACATGCACATAAAAAATTAAATGAAAAATATTTGTTGAAAGACCATGCAAGAAGAAGAAATGTCATTGGGAAAAGATGAAAAGAGAGTCCTCGCAGATGAGAAACTGTGAAAAGTGGGCCTCAAAAAGCCTCATTTAAAGACGTGCAGCTGTGATGTGAGAGGTGAACCAAAAAGGTTATTTCTTTTGTCTGTGCCTTTGAAAGTATGTGCTTCATCATGCCGCCAGCCCGAGCTGTCCTTGCTATGACGAACATTCCCAGCATGCAATATATCACGTATATAAATATATAAATCCATTTCAGGGTGTGCGTACATTTTATTTGAAGAGTGCCGTCACTCAACTCTAAAGCTCTTTAACTAGCGTCAGCTCATCCCTTACATTCCCAACAGACCATCACCATCCTCCACTGCCTTCTTTGCTTGCCTCCACTTATTTTAGATTTTCTGCCTCTATTGCAGGAGTAAGACGCAATTACCATATGGATGATGAAAGAAGGTGGCGGCAGGGAACCAGCGAAGAGGAAAATTTGCTGTGTTGATTGTGAGGAGATGACGAGAGTTAACAAAATGCATGTTCATAATCACAAATTACACAGTCTAATGTAATTGGATGGCTTATCAGGGAAAAGGCTCACTACCATTTAAAACTGTGCACCTGCTCAGTTGGGCTAAATAGTTTCTTGATGCTGATATCACCCTCTTAGTCCGTCTGACTTCAAAAAGTAAGGGTGCACTCCTGAGGCTATTTTTCTTTGGGGTGTCTAAGTTACCTCAGCGAAATGAAAGACTGACAAAAAAAGAAGAGAGAAAGGAATTACAGGATGCCCAGAATCAAGACAGCTTGTCAAAAATGTCCCCCGATATCTGCAGCTCCACTTCTAACTTTGATGGATGTCAGACTGGCATATTTTCAGCAAAAAGCCATGAGGGCTGGTTTTCGTCGTGGATTGAATTGAAAAAGAATGAAATCCACCAGTTTGCTTGCTTACATGAAACTTATGATAAATATTGCCTAAGCCGGAAATTTTAAAACGCATGTATACACTTTAAATGGGAATTACCATAAATCTAATGCTCTTATGCATAAATGTATGCTGTGGCAATCTACAACTTGCTTCTTTTTTTTTTATGTGATGTGACAGACCAACTAGAGAAAAAACCCAGTTAAAACAAGATGGATGAGGGCATTTCGCCACCCGTTGCTGCAGACCTTGGCATGGTTTAGCAGAAAAATATAAGCACACGAAGAACGAAAACCCACAATAACAGTTGATGGAGAATTTTCATGATGATGTGAGAGGAGCAGTTGATGAAAGAACAACAGGAAGTACGCCCCAAGCATAGCAAAGCATACCACAAAGGCCCAAAAGCTCAGCATGCTAAAAGCAAGACAGCATTAGCAGTAGCTCGTTAGCGGGCTGCACATTTACCGGTGCCTCTCCTCGAACGGCATCCTTCTTGTTCACCATGATCTCTCCTTTGCGATTGGAGCGCTCCAAGCTGATGGTGTTCCAAGTGTTGAGCCTGATTGGTTCTTTACTCCTGGATCACAAACACACCTCAGTGTGTAAGCAACCAAACAAACACTGCCAGGAAATGTACATCCATCTTAAAAAAATTAATTAATAGAATGATCACATCTACCAAAAACATGTAGAAAACTTGGCTGTGACAAAGAAACCTAGTTATGTGTGAAGGGTATGTTTGGCACAAAAACAACAGCATATGTTGTGACATAAATATAAACTGTGGTTACTGCAACTGTATTGTGCTATTACAACCCTTATCAAGTGTGTTATTTAATGCCAACCTGATGGTAGCAGCCCCTTTTCCAAGGTCATAGCGGAACTCCAGGATCCCTTCATTGAGGGACAAAGAGATGAAGTCTCCTTTACCGTCAGATTTTTGCCCGTTGTAGAAAATCAGGCCATTAGAGTCATTGGCCATAAGAACCACTGTCATGCTGACTTTTTGGCTGTACACAAAGCACAAACATAGAGGTCAAACATGTACTTCTATATGGACAACATTTCAAATCACATTAGGTGATTAGCACAAATATATGGATGCAGTAAAGAAGAACTCACCGCAGATCATGTCCATAAAGATGCAGCCCCTTGAACTCTAGGTAAGAGTCTCCATTGAAAAGTGGCATGTATGGACCTCTCCTCTCAGCAACTGGAAGCAAAAAAAATTGGTGATTTTTGTTCTGCCTGTTTAGAGTGGGGTAAATAGTCATAAGCGGACTTATGACAAATTGGAGAATCTGAACAAGTTGAATCAGATTGTCCATGCTTCAATTAAAATGAATGGCAACTACACAATGTGAATCAAATCTTGGCTGAAACTTGGTTTGATAATATAGCTTTTGAAAATTATAGTTTTTATATTTACAAAACAATGTGATGTGTCAAAAGACCGTGTATTCAGAAAACAGCATAAAGGCCAAACTTAAGAATGATATTTAGCACCTTAATTCAGGTGACAAACTGCTTGTGTGACATTCTTCCATTTTAATTAATTCTAGAATTGCATTGCTAAAAAAACAAAATGCAATGTTGAAATTTTTGGCATTAAAGGGGAAGTCCAATCCAATTTTATTTAATTTTTTACAATAATAGGTTCTATGCAGCCCCACTAGTCTAAACATGACATTCTAATTAATATTACATTTGTGGAATATGAGTTATAAAGCAAAATCCAGCCGTTTTTATTCATCTTAAAGGGCGGCCATTTTGCCACATCAAGTTGACTAAAGATGACATCAATGTTGCTCAGGTCTCAGGTAACAACCAATCACAGCTTAGCTTCAGAGAACAGGTGAGATGTGATTGGTTGCCCTGAGCAACATTAATGTCATCTTCAGTCGAAAGCACGTGGCAAAATGGCCGCACCCTGAGATAGATAAAAAAGGTTGGATTTTGCTTGATAACTCATATTTCACAAATCTTCCTTCCTTCGTTTCTTCCTCCCTCCCCCTCCCTCCCTCCCTTCCTTTCTTTCGTTCTGTAATAAATGCATAACACTGATTGCTGGATGTTCTGTTCCTGGCTCAGACACAAAAAGAAAAAGAGGAATTTGAAGTGGCTTGACATTTGCTAATCCAAGTGCAACCTGAGGGTATGTGTTTGGGGATGCTGCTCCAACCCCATGCAAGCACACGTGCCATAAAGTGCGATTTGTAACGGGCTGAAATTAGTAACTGTGTTGGGTCAGGCACGCTGAGATGCGAAAGCTAATGAGATGTTGTTCCAAAGACTGAATCTTGATGACGCACAGCAGTTGCAAACTCGCACAGAAAACCATCTCGCATGGAACTCATCTCTATTAATAGAGGACTGAGCTGCTTGGAACACAATTTCTAACAGTGGAGAGAGGAGATTTTGTATTTATTTTTTTGCATGTGTGGCAAATACTGTATATCATAAAGAGCTAGTGGCCATGAATGACAACCACATCACATTTGAATGAAGACCATATTTCTTTGCCAAAAACCTCCTCCAAGATAATGCTTTGAAGATGACAGTTACAACTTCAGGACAAATTACAGCAGTTCCATGAGATACAAGTCTTTTGCGATACGAGCCGTCATTCTGACGTTTTTTTCCCTTTTAACTCTGACTAAACACTTTCTACAAAACAAGAGTGTCGTGAACATAACACAGAAAACCATAAGTCAGATGACACAAACGATTGTATGCGACCCTCTCGGTATTCGATTTTATGTGATGCTTTGTGCCTATGGTCAGTGTTGACACAATAGTCAATGTCCTAGGCTTAATATCGAACCAGAGCTGAAAAAGCAATTCATTAATGACGTTACAGTCTTTAATTTCTAAATTGTGAAGACTAACACATTGCAGGGAAAGTACATAATCAAATTTGATTTGGAGTCTTTTTGAAGCAAAACATTGTCCTCCTGCGATCCTTCATGTATTTCTTCATGTGAGGGCTTTTGTATCCCAAAATTGTCAGACTCAACTCAGTACAATATATAAAAAAATAAGCTGCTTAAAGAATGACCAATTTACGATCATGTTGGGACTACGCAGAAACAAGCATTGGAGGACAAACAAGTTTTTGTGTATCTGCCTTCTTTTTCTTATTATTCACTGATTTTTTTCATTTCTTATGACATAGCAAGGAACAAAATGTGTGGCTCATTCAAAATGCTTGCACTTTTCTCAAACTAAACTTCAGTTTTCTGTAACGTTCAAAAGAAGCAACAGTCACAGGTTTTAAGATTAATTGAAAAAAGAGAACAGATGATTTTACTGGTTTTACAATGGAATATTAACTGTTGTTTCCTTATATATTAAGATACAAATAATCTTTAACTGTTACTTTAATAATGCCCGCTCAGCTATAAATGTACACTGAATGAATGTTTCACTTATGGTATTCATTTTTACCTATGTAAAAATGGTTTCTAACAAATGTATAAATAAAGTAATCAATTTTGACACTACAGCAATTCTGCATTAAAAAGTAGTTTCTGGGGTGATTACAATTTCTAGCGGTATTCGTTTTAATGCTATTTTATTTTAAGTAAGATCGATAGTTGTATTTATCGGATTGAATTTAATCCCACATAACGAGGTGTGACCACGCTCTCCGCAATTGAAATAGTAATCTTAATCATGTTTAACTACTTAACTTTTATTTATGTGAAAACTGCCTGTCTGAACTGTTGTCAGTGCAGTTCTCAAGGGCTTTGTTCGCTTTGACTGCTGCTTTATCTGCGAGCGCCCGTCGGGGGCTGACTGACGCCCCCATTAATCACGGCCGTCGGGAAGGACTGATGCGATTATTCATCTCATTGATTCGTGTGTAAAAATAAATAAATAAAAATCACCTTTTGGAATGGGAGACACTCTCAATGGGATGGCATTGATTTTGCTTCAACTCTATTTGATTTGATTCACCAGCTAACAGGGGACTCACACTATTCCTGTTTGGCTTTTGTGGATTCCCAAGTGGTTTGGGGTGCCAAGGTTCATGCTTGTATTTTGATAATAATGTGCACAGTACTATATTATCTTTTTGTGAAGGGCACCAAAGAGGTACATAGCAAAAACACTGACAATAATCCTAAAAGAAATAATGAAATGTACGTACATCCGAAAGTTTATTTTAGACTTGCATTCTTCCTCTGACGTGGTGCTCTATAGCAACATGGCTGTTTGAACTTGACACCTGGGGGTGGGCAGGCACGGAGAAATGCTGCTTTTCACTAACAACCATTGCAGTCGATAGAGCGGATGGCCCAATGGGGCCAATCATCTGCAGTAGGCCTGCCTCAGTTTCAACCCATCGTACCTCTGATGTGCCCCAACACAGAGGGCTCACACCATTTCCCCTTTTATGCTTTCGTATTTGATCTAGCGTTTTGATTCAAAATGGATGGAAATGTCACAGGTTGGGAAGACCATGAAGCACAACTGAGGGAGGATACAGAACAAAACCTGGCAACTTTTGAGAATTGCAAAGGTATTTTCCACCAATCAGTCCTGCTCAGTTTGGAAATAGGTATCCATGTGGGATGTGTAGGCAATAGGCAAGAAGATGATAACTGTGTCAGTTATGCAAATGGAATCACAGCGTGTCAACATGTGTGCACCCACAGTGAATCCAAAGCAACCAACAAAGGACAACAAGGGGGAAGAAAAAAATGTGAAATTGTTTTTTGTGTTGTAACTTGTAGCTTTCAAAAGCTTGCAATTGACATTCACATTGAAGAATGCCAAAATGTTGCTCAAGTACCATCACATCTTTGAAAATGTAAAGGCAAAGACTATTACAGACCATGCCGCATTGAAACACAATACATTGCGTCAATTACGATATGGATCAGTTGAGACATGATTTACTTTACCTATCTCGCAGTGCCTCCCTTCACGTCCCATCGGACATTCACACTTGTAGCCTCCCTCGGGAAGCGCCTGGCACTGCGAAGACGGATGGCATCTGCTGGGCTCACACGGGTCGTGGACATCGGCACAAGTTGGACCTATAGAGACGCAAACAAATCCATCATGAGGAGATTGCCATGCTTTCAAGTGATTTGAGGCAAAATGTGGGGTGGTTATGCTCAAATAGTTTTGGAAATATTAGGCATCCAGTTTAAAGAGAGGTCACCCTAATGATTATTTGTGCCCTCTACTCCTTCTGAAGTCACCTGCCATTACTTTGGGAGTCAAAGCCTGTGGTGAGGACACTTTAATGATCCCTATCCTTACAGAACTCAAAGCATCTTGCTATTTTCCCTCTCTGCTGTCTTCACAATACGTTTTCTTGCGACTACAGTATTTCCTAACACAAATGTTTGTTCTAAGAAAACAATCTCAAGGCATTTCCCATATGAAGTATAGGTCCATGGCCATGTTTCTCACAATAACAGAATCAAAACAAACCCTACATAAGCAAGGACTCACGACAATAGCTTATGGTGAGAACGTAATTAGACCTTGATGTGCTGCAACTGAAAATGAACAGATCTCATTTGACCCAACAGTAAACAACATAGATGAAATTCTTTCCTTGTGAAAAGCTGCTGGAAGAGAGAGGAGACAGAGCAATATTATAAATCTATCAACTGATTTAGGACCAGAGAAAGAGCTCTACAGCACGCCACGTCTGTTATCTTGGCTACTTAATTATTAATGTCGTTATTAAGTGGTTCTGAACCTTGTTGTAGGTACTGAACCCCATCAGTTTCCCATGTGCATTCACCAAATCATTGAAAAAATAATAATAATATTTTTTTCAAATTCCACACAGGCATAGGATTTACTGGTGAACAAAATGAACAGCAAAAATAGCCTTTTGATCGAATCTGGCTCTCTTCACTTTGAATACAAAAAGCGTGTTTTTGTATTCCCCAAGTGTTCCATTAGTTTTGCTAGATGGCTATTTGTGCTGGACTAGAATTTTTCACTTGGCATTGCAAATCATTCAGTTAGGATGCAGACTCCCATCACTCAACTCAACTACATTTGCAGAGCACTTGTAAACAACCACACCACTGTTTTCTTGAAATGGAACCCAGGAGCAGCAGATGCAATGAAAACAGCACAGGCTCTAGAATTGAACCTTGTGGAACACCATGCGTTCTGTTATACAAGACAGTGAATTCATATTGCACAGTTGTCTGACCACTCTTCCTCTTTTTTTTTGCTTGACATATTTAGTATGAAGGGATTACAAGAATAAAGAAATCACACGACATACCATCACAACAGTCACAAGTCGACTACTAAGCGCACCAAATTCCTAGCAGCACAGATAGACCAAGCAATGTAGGGTAATCACTTGCATCCAATGATGGCCAAGTGGGGTGTATCATCACGAATCATTTGAGTCAGGCGTGTGTCTTGATCTCTGCCGAGCCCCTGAGACTGACTCACCGTGCTATTAGAACAGTCTTTGATTCGAAATGTACTTTCTATTTGATGATTTTACATTAATTCCAAGATTGCACTCAAGTAAATATCTGTTACAAGCGTTGAAGAAAAGGAAGCAAAAGTAGAAAAAATTGATTAATGGCGGAACATTGTGTGATTAGTGAAAAAGTGTCAATCTTTTGACAGCACGAATTGTCAATTCATTTTAGTTCGTCTCTGACTGAAAGCTGATAATGTTCAGCGGTGGACATTTATCAGTTCAAATATATTTTCTCGACCCAGAGGACATGTCCACCGTGGGTCTAAACCACTGTAAGATTAAGGCAAAAAAGTTTACCCTAACAATTAAATTGGCGCAAAACTTCCTGCTATAAGCCACCGTGCAACCAGCAAGGGGCACGCATGATTAGGCTGCACTGCTGTCTGCTCTTAACTGTGTTCTCTCTGAGCTGCTTGTTAGTTGGCATCAGCTGCAGGGAGCGAAACAACAAGAAGGGATGTTGAAGCAGAGATAGGCCAAAGGCCAATTACTGAGCATTTGGTGGACGTTTTCCTGTTTCTGCCCAGCCTCAACATTTAATCTCTTATGTCTGTGTTGAAACCTCCGACTTGATCGTGTTCATAAACAGACCTGCAGCGCTACAGGACTGTATGCACTTTGAAGCTCACTTGGGGTTTGTCAGCGTGACATGATCATAGTGAAACCCTTAAGTGAAAGAAAATGGTCAACGTGTTCATACGAGAATTTAGTACGAATTCTTCTGAAAAGAAATATATTACATTCATCAGTGAACTATTTTCAGCATCATCGTCACAGTTGCTTCGTGACTGTGCAGGATAATATAACAAATAATGATACATTTTTAAAAATAATGTTTTGTTGTTTTATACTAAAAAAATTTATTTTAAATGATAAAAATGTAGTCATTCACTTTATGTGTTTGGCGCCAGGAAAACACCTCAACCTGACAATTATCAAACCTTTGTCTTAGTATTCTGTCGTGTTGTACTCAAGACCACACAATCCGACACCAGAACTCACTGAGACCAAGACCAGACCAAGACTTTTGGCAGTCCAGACCAAATCAAAACTAAGACAGAGACAACACCAAGACCATAAAAATTAATTTTATAAACTATGAGAAGTTTGAACAGTAACAAAGCATTCTTTAATATTACATATGACGGCCCAAAATATGGTGTCTGTAACTCTTTTAAAGTATAACATGAAAAAATCTTAAATTTTAATTTTGTTCCCCCCAATTGATAAAAAAAAAAAAGTGTTTAAAAATTGAAGCGCAAAAACATAGCCACTTTAGTTTGCTATAAGCTACAGCCACATTATAATACATGTATGTTAAATAAAGCCCATATTTGGTGGAATTAAGACCTCGTTCCAGAAATATTTGTCTCTGAAAGACAAAATTACATTTGCTGGTATTACCTAGCTTGCCCGTGTTTGTTTCTTTCGCAATGTCGACACTGGATCAAGTTTGACTGTTTTTGCCTGGCATCGGGCAAAAATCTTGTCCCCCCCCACACTCCCACTATTCAGGAGACACCAAAAACGTTTGTTTAACCATTAACATTGCATCATCAATGAGAGCATGACATTTTCAACACATTAGATTGGTTAATAATTCGTAAAAATGACAACCACTTGTGGACTGACCAAAAGTATAATTTCTTGAAAAAACTTTACATTTGCCAAAGTGTGACTTATGAGGTTTCGGCCCAAAGCCAGCGATATGAAGTTTTTGTGCTTGAGGAAGCCAAATTTAATTACCATTGAGTTAGCAGAAGTCTTGCCCTGGGATAACCTTGTGCAATCTCTCAGGCGGTAACACATTAATTCCTTATTATCACATTAATGAAGTTGAAGAATAGCATATCAGTGCTGGACTCAACTGGTCTTGGAAAATCACCAGTCCGAGACAGAGACAAGACCAAGACCTTCAAAAGGTGGTCTTGAATCCAAGATCGCTCTTGAGTGTTTATATTACATTTATCTGTACAAAAATATAAAATAATATTTTTGGGCAAAAAAAACAAGTTGTGTGCACAGCTCAGTGAACTAGTGGTTGAGTGTCTGCCCTGAGACTGGGAAGTCATGGGTTCTATCCTGGGCCGGGTCATACCAAAGACTATAAAAATGGGACCCATTTGCCTCCCTGCTTGACAATCAGCATTACGGGTTGGAATTGGGGGGTTAGATCACCAAATGATCTCCGAGCACAACCCCCTGCTGCTGCTCACCGCTCCCTCAGAGGAGGGGTCAAATGCGGAGAATGACTTACACCCCACTTAGATGGGCGTGACAATCAGTGGTACTTTAACCTTTATTTTCATTCCAAAAACAAATTCATGTTGTTTTAAATAACCCCATGGCTCACTGCCCCCCCACCCCAAAAAAATCCAACTAATTTCTTATGAGAAGAGGCTCACAAATAATTTCTTATTTACAAAAGCAGAGAAAAGTCAGCTAACTACCAAAATAGATATTACTAACTGAAATGCCCTGCCACTCAGCCTAATTCCACTTCCCCCAACTCATGAGTGAAATAAACCCCATGTGCACTTTTCTCCTGTCATCAACTCACCCCAGAATCCTTTGCTGCACAGGCAATGGAACATCTCTGCCTCTTTGACCTGGCATGTGGCCCCATTCTTGCAGGGATTTGGCAGGCAGGGGTTGTTGCCACATTCGCCCACACCGCTGCCATAGAGATTATCGACGCCGTTCTCTTGTAGGTTGAGCACCCGGTTGTTGACATCCAGCAGGCGGATGCAGCCCACCAGACCTGAGGCTACAGCAGTCCTCTCCTTTACACTGCAAAAACAAGACGAGGCTAAGTCATCTCAACACACTAATATTGGACAAATCTTGAAAGTACAACTGTGAAACTAATGACCCCTTGGATACCAATGAACTGAAAGAGATCATTTAATTTTGATGATCATTTAACGCGTGTAATGTCTTATGGAATGGCTTGCTTGAGAACGTTAATGTAGGTGATCTACAACCATTGAAGAAAAATGACTTTGTGGCGGCAGTGGCTCAGGAGGTAGAGCCTGTCCAGTAACTGGAAGGTCGGCTGTTCAATCCCCGCTCTCCCCAAGTCATGTTTCGTTGTGTCCTTGGGCAAGGCACTTCACACACATTGCCTGTCTGAAAGGTGCGAATGTTTGGTGGTGGTCGGAGACGCACACTGGCAGCCACGTTTCCGTTAGCCTGCCCCCAGGGCAGCTGTGGCTACTTAGGTAGCTTACCGCCAACAGAGTGTAAATGTGTAAGCGCGCATGCATAATGTATCCACTGTAAAGCGTCTTTGAGTGTCTAGAAAAGCGCAATATAAATCTGATGCATTATTATTATTATTATTATTAAGTCTGTTACAAGTAATACAACAATAAATAAATAAATAAAATAACACGTAAAAAGTATAAATGAAATTGTAATTTACCATTTCCCATCTAGGTACAAAATCTACAATTATTGTTCAGCTAGTCACACATATTTACCCTATAACGTCAAATGTATCATATTATATTAAATAATAATAATGTATAAAATATAATATTTTTCCCCATTGAAACCTTGACGTATATCATCGGACACATGCATTGCACGGATAATCCGTTAGAGGGCAGTATCACCCAGCTGATCGCTTTTCCAGGGACCTTGCAAGATCACCCCATTTGAGAAAGGAGAGATGCCTATACTGTACTTATTAATATTAAAAAGTGGTAAATGTTTTTGGGAAATACTATTATGTTTGATATGTCGGTTTATTATAATATTTTTGACAGTTATAAATGTAGGAATTTAAAGCATTGTGACCGGATGTATCAAATATGACACAAATCAAAAGTCATATGTGGAAGTTGATTTTTAAAAACAAAATATTTTCTTTGTTCAAATAAATACTCAATTCAAATAAATACTCTATTTACAAGCATATGTGGAAGTTGATTTTTAAAAACAAAATATTTTCTTTGTTCAAATAAATACTCTACAACACACAAAAAAAATTCTCATATATATTTCATGATTCAGGATTTAGCGGGTTAAAAGGCACAGGGAAATGTAAAAGATATCAGATGGGATACATTATGTTTGTCGACAACTGATGCATTTCTAGTTTAAATATAACCATCCTGATACTGGTTGTCTAATTTTATTTTTAGCCTGTTTGTGAGAAGCTCCTTGTAAAAGGATACTTCATGATGCAAATGTCAAAATTTATTTTTTCACTACATTAGCATAAATTCCCAATAACTGCCTCTGGCTTTCAAATTAAGACATGTTGGTTGGAGATGCCATATTGGATTGAAATGTCAGAATCCATTAGCAAAATTGACAAAGCTAGGAAAATTGGATCTGATGACGCTGTTTGGAAAGAGATGTTTCGACGTGACGCTCAATAGCAAAAGCTCCCAAATGAAAGATTTCCTTAAATCACTGCTGCAACAACAACAGATTATTTGTGCCTTTTTAAGAATATTCAGAATGTTGTTACTGCGCATTAAAAAACAAATGTACAGACTTACTCCTGTGTCATTTCTTCAGGCACCCCTCCAATGAACAGATTGGTGTCCAGGTTGAGGCCGTCAGTTCCACGCGGACTTTCGCCCTCGACGTGCGGCTCGTTGTCCACGCTGAGCATGGCGAGGCGCCGATTGCGGGTCACCACCAGCTGATGCCAGCGGCCCTGAGTGATTTCAATGTTGCTGACCACGATGCCTGTTCCTGAACCTGTGTTGAACCTGACAAAGATGCAGCATGTTAGACTTTCTGCCAATTACTTTTCCCATCATGATTTACAACTACATGATTTTACAATTCATTTAAGTTGAAAACATAGCGGAAAGGAACAGATCATGTTTTTCAAATTTAATGTTATGCTACAGTTCGGATCATAGAAATGGTCAGTGGTAACATTTTGCCGCTGTCCATTAATAAGCATGAACTGTATATATTTTGTGATTTTATTTTTTTATACCTACAAAGCAAAAGAAAAAGAGTCATATAAAAAAGCATGTCTCTCTGGAACTAGAACAATTATTTTCATTAAAAGCCAGGACAGCATTCAATTGCTATTGGAGCTTTTACTACAAGTAAAAAAAAATATATTGCAAACAGTGCACCCATAATAATAATAAACTACTCACTTATACTGTACATTTTTCACAGCCACGTTTTGAAACAACCTTTCATCTTTTATAAGGAAAAAAATGGACACAGAGAGCTGTCATCCATGTGCGCACACATGGCAATCAAAAAAGCAATTATTTGCCACAAATAATTTCTTCATCTCACCACGCCTTGGCTTTGTAGGCTATGCTTTATTTCTGGAACTGAGCTCCATTTTAAAATTACGAGTGACTAATCTGATCTTGATTACTTCCTTGTTGATTGCACTCGGTATGGGGTGCGGAAAGAAGTAAAGAAAGGACTTTGGGAAGATTTCAATTTAATTTAGTTTAGTTTTTTTTGTAGTGGTAACCTCTAACCTGGCTGGATCCTTTATGTGTCTTCAAGAGATTATAGTTTGTAATATTTTGGAATCACTTTTGAGTAACGCAGTGCAGTATTTTACAATAATATTGAAATATGCAGTGGAAGTTTTGATCTCGTATTTGATCATTTGATTGTACGGGCACTTGTTAAGGGCAATTCCACTGAATTGTGTAGTCCTGCATTTATGAATCATAATGAGATCTCCTGCTCATACAGTATGCATAATGATTTTGTTTATCTCACCAAACATGATTATGAATAGCTTTGCTTCCACAGCTCTAACCCGCAAATCCACCAATAACCTTCTTTGTCAATATTTAGTTTTCTCGCCAGTGTTGTTTGCTTCTTGCCTTATCACCACCATTTGTTTTTGTTCTTAGTTTTTTCTTAGATTTATTGAAAGCCAAAGCCATTGTGATGACCCACGTTCCTTCGGTGGGATTCGCACGCCGTTTACATTTGTAATGGAAGCAATTCGGCTGAGACAACTCTTTGAAGACAACTTGAAACAATTATTCCCATAGGAAGTAATTAAAACGGAAGTAATTAATTTCATTTATGCAGTTGTGCAATTAAAAAATGTTCTCAGGTGTCTTGTCATGTCCATGACATGCTTTTGTCAAAATACCACAAGGACAAATATTATGGACGTATTTTACAAGGATATCTGTAACCATAGCTCAAATTCCATGTCAGAAGCAAAATTGGTTGCCTCCATTTTCCATGTCAAAGTCTGATTTGGGAATGTAGACCATTAACTTTTCAAATAACAGTAACAATTGTCAGCCTTCTACAAACCGCTCTTGTTTTGTTTCTTCTTATTTTGGAGATCGGCTTAGCACAGGGGCGAATCTATTTTTGTGAGACTCAGGGCCACAGACCACCCTCAAAATCAGAAAATTAAAACAAATGACCTATAAACTGTGATGTTTTTCAAAATAATTATAATATATAAACAATAAATAATGAAAAACATGTTTAATGATTTAAAACCAAAGAATACCAAAGTGCGGGCCATGACATTCTTCCATTTTAATTCATTCATGCATGCAGACCTCAGATGTAAACCTTTGGACACCCCTAATCCAGAGGGTGTATATATTTGAACATTTCAGTAGAAATCAAAAATGTATGACCTCAGGAATATCATACGATCCCTTGTTCAGTACACCCTTGGTTACCTGAGCTCCACTTTGCCATTGACCACAGCCAGAGAGATGAAGTCTTTCTTGTTCTCCTGGCCATTGTAGAGCAGGATGCCCGTCATTTCGGATGCCCTGAACTCCATGGCGATGCGGACTGTGTGGTATGCGCTCATGGTTTGGAAGGCTAAGTAGGAGTGGCCTCCGAACGACGGGATAAAGTACTTGATCACTGCAGGGGAACAAAGTCAATGATGTCAACCGCTACCTGATGACTTTATTCATGCATGACAGCTGTTTAATGTGCAGCATCCGGGGAGAGTGACGTCAGGTCTTGGTGACAGATGATCAATTTATTTTTGGGAAAGATGATTTTTCAGGTCTAAAAAAGGAGGAGCTGAGCCTTTCATTAGCACACTCAGACACGAGCATGGAAACTTTTGTTTTTCTGACTCTTGACAATTATGATTATACTCAATGCATTTCCCCTCCATCTCCTTTTCTCTCCATCCAGCTGTTTTTCTGTCTCTCTGTGTATGATGGCAACTGTTGAGCTCATTCTAATGAATTGATTGATCAGATGAAAGTGTGTGTGTCTGACTTCATTTAGACGTGTAAAATCAAACTTTTCTCAGAGGAAATTCCCCATCAAAGCTATTAGTTTAAATTATCCGATGAAGCTAAATGGACATACGCATTGGGATTTGGGACATGTGGATATTAGACTGACAGAAGGTGAAAATAGAATTAATGATGGAGTTGATCTTCTATCATTGTAGGTCATCTGAAAAGTGTTTGATATGCCCGTGGTAAGGGTTCAGTGAAATTTCTTCAACACAAAACTGATACAAGCATGCTTTTAGGGACCCGCCTTTCCATTTCTATTAAGTTAGCGGCGGCAGACTGCAGCTCCTAAATCCGAGGCGCTGCTCCTTTGAGCCAGCAGAAAAAAACAAAAAACAAAACAAAAAAAAAACCTTCTTTGCGCGGAGCCAAATGGCATTCCGGGCTGCGTGAACCAATAATTCTTTAACTTTTGCATTCGGACCTCTTTCAAATCAAGGGCAGCGCACTACGCCACACATTATTTTGTTTATAGCACACTCATACAAGTTTTTAAACCATGGTTTGAACAACTTTAAGGATAAATAGTTTCTTTGAAAATGGCAATTGCATTAGTAGCAAAGTAGAGTGAAAGTCTCAAACAAAAATGAAGAAAATCACAATATTTTAATGAAAACAAAACTCACCTTTTTCGCACACAGAGCCTCCTCTCCCGGCAGGGCACTTGCAGTTGAAGTCATTTGCCTCCTCCTCGCAGGTTCCCCCGTGGAGGCAGGGGTGGGAATCGCAGGGTCTCTGGTGCTTGTGTAGCCTTTCGCGGACGTGGCCTACCGTGGTGGTTGGCGGCATTGCCGTGGTAGTGATGATCGGTTGTGCTGTGGTGGTGACGGCGATCGGGGTGCTGACGCGTCCTGATGTCGTGGTGGTCCGTCTGCCTGCGCTGGGCCTGCGGGTCGTGCCCGGGGGCCGACGGGTGATATAGGGGGAGGTTACCAGACGTCTGGTGGTGGTGGCGGGAGCATGAGTGGTGACTGATGCAGTGGTGGTGGTGAAGAAAGGCATGGAGGATAGGCCTGGCAATGAAAAGGATGATAACTTCAAATGCATGGCTGTCGTCAACCCACAAAGTATCTCACCAAGCACTTTCTAATAGGTTACATTACATGTATGTATGTATGTATGTATCATAACATCATAACACGTATCGTAAAATTTTTCAATAAGTCAATTCAAATTACACTGTTTTTCTGGACACTTTAAATAGCCAAAACTAACGGTCATAAAATATTTAAACCTGTTTATTAACTCATTTACAACCCAAAACATTATATTTTAATTAGTGCCATGATCCCAAAAACGTATTTATACGTTGTTTCTTTTTAAAATGTTTTTTTTTGTTTAGTTTTCTGTTTTTCATGCTAGAGAATATAGAAGGCTTTGATGCAGCCTCTGACCTGAAGAGATAATTTAAAGCAATGGTAGTTATTACAAAAAATGGCCAGCAGGTGGCAGCAGAGTATAAGAGATCAATCAGGGCTATGTTGCAAAAAGCTATTTTCCCCAGTGTTTTAAACAGGTTTGTGAATAATGATGAAACTTAATTATATTCTAAAAAACGGAAACAGATACAAATACTATATAATAACACTTTTCCTGATGAAAGAAGAGACTCTGATCTTTCTTTTGGTAAGTTCCATGTTTTTATAGCAATAGAACACGATATTCTTGCAAAATCAGTGAATGGGTGAATGAGTTAACCTACAGTCATATAAAGTTATCAGTAAACTATTTATAAAACAACTTACCCTATTTAATTGCAGCCTTATTGTAATGTGGTAACCACCCAAAACGGAACATCATCTCATGAATAACTATACTATTCATTAACTCCTACACACGCCTCGATCAATTACCATAGTTGCTGAAGCGAATATTTTCATCCACTGGCTTCTTCACTGCGATGCTTGTTTCCTTGGAGACCTTCAGCTGTTTAAGAAGGGCTCCCTCGATGTCCTCTACTGTGTATCTTGTATCTATAATAAACAACAGGCACATCCACTCAGGGCAAGACCTCACAGGAGCACTACAGAAAACACGCAGGACTTGGGATGCTTCTTTAGCGTGACAGTGGATATAGCAGAAAAACCCTGCCTGTGACAGCAGGAGGGTCTCTGGGGACCACTTGTCCTCCACCTGCATGCCTGCCTTTTTTTTTTTTATGTTCCAGATGAATTGGTCTCATAATGTTTGACACAGATGTTCGCTTTACTGGCTATGGAGGACAGTCGCTGTAACAATGCCCGTTAGCCCGTATGCTAGGGATGAAGGACGCTAAACGCAGTTCATAAAAAATAAAATAAATAAAGGACAGTAAATGGCGAGGAGGATGGGCTTGTTGTCGGAAGCCTTCAGTCATAAATTTCTGTGACATCGCCATTTTTGACTGTTATTATATGACAATATTACAAGTAAGACTGACATGACAAAACAATTTTGGATTCATAACTTTGTGCGATGAAGCAGAAATTAAACATTTGAGGAAGAAAAAAAAAGAAAGCTTCATGAATTTAATAAGGATTTTGCTATGTGGCAGCAAACTAGTGAGAAAATTGCAAGTTATTCTAACCCAACTAGTATGCTGCCATAGAAATTAAAAGCAGAACATAAAGAGGAAGACAGCCAGGTTTTGTTTTGCAGTGTTAAGTTACACTATATGCAACATACAGATGGAACGTGAACTGAGGAAGGATTTTTTGTGCATAATTTCACAACCAGAAACACTTCTCATGCTAATTTTGTCTTTTCAGCTGAGTTGTGATCTCACCTGGTTTGAAATTAGCCTCCACAAAGGCCAGGATGGAGTTGCTGGGTGCTAGGTTACGGACATGGACGCTCATGAAGTCTCTGCGTACCTCCGACTTCCTGAAGAGGTCATTGAGCTAAATAAAAGAAAGGTGGAGATGGAGAGCGTGAGTGAGAGAAATTGGACACGGAGAAAGGATAATAAATGAGGTTGTCAACAAGAGCCAACCTATCACTAAGCCAATTTCATTTCTCAACAACTGTACTCTTTCTGCTTGCTAGAAAGTGTGTGTGTATGTTTGATTGGAAAAAATAAATAACATTAAAAAAAACGCGACATTTGAGTTAAACCCATGACAGGGGCTAAAGCTTGAAGATAAATGTTGTGCTCCTGATTAGTTTTGCCCCAATATGTGGAAGCAAAATTCAAAGAAGCTTCAAAGTTCCAAGTTTATTTAAGGCCACTATACTTTCAGCTCCGAAAGCTGTTTCTCATGGCCCGACAAAAATAATCTAGGACAACATTTATTCATGAAATTGGAGCTTCCAAATGTCACACCATGAAATAAAAACAAACCATCTTAGGTTTTCCTTCATTCTTCAAGTTTGTTCATTTTGCCGTGGGTTCATTACAATCATTTACCTAAATACACACCCTGCCATCATTTAAGTTGCCACAGGGCCTGCTAACCCACTTACCAGCCATAATCCTCCCCAAATATGCAAAGCACTGATTTGACTTTATGTTCCATTTACCGATGCTTTCAAAGAAGTCTCATGTGCAACTCTTTTTGTGTGATCTCTCAGCTGGTTCAAAATCCCCAAAAGAAGAATATCACCGACTGCAAAAGAAGTTCATACTATGAGACTACCAAGACCCTGTTGATTTTGTTAATAAAGTGCAGGATTCTTTGGGGAAAGGGTTTCTTTCAGTGCCTCTGAAGTGAATGGAGTATTGAAGCAGATTAGGAAAAGACAAAACCCTCAAATTTAAGCTATGCAGCACAAACAGCAAAAAACAACAACAGAAAAACAACATACATTGTCTTTTTTTCGCTATCTCGTTATTTAAGCTTTTATTTAAACTATATATACAGTGCAGGCCAAAAGTTTAGATACACACATCTCATTCAATTTGTTTGCTTTATTCTCATTACTATCTACATTGTAGAGTCTCACTAAAGGCATCAAAACTAAGAATGAACACATGTGAAGGTATGTACTTAACAAAAAAAAGGCGAAACAACTGAAAACATGTTTTAGATTCTAGTTTCTTCAAAATAGCCACCCTTTGCTGATTACTGCTTTGCACACACTTGAAATTCTCACCTCTGGGAACTCCATCAGTACGTTTGGAAAACCATTTCAGGTGACTACTCTTGAAGCTCATCGAGGGAATGTCAAGAATGTGCAAAAAAATCATCAGAGCAGAGAGTGACTATTTTGAAGAATTTTTTTGGAGTACATAACTCCACATGTGTTCATTCCTAGTCTTAATGCCTTCAGTGAGAATCTACAATGTAAATAGTCATGAAAAAAATGCATTACATGAGGCTTGTCCAAACTTTTGGCCTGTACTGTACATGGTTGGTAAGTACGAATGGTTATCTGCTTCTGTTGTCCGTCCCTCTGAATTGTGTACTGTAGCTTTTAAAGGCGGAGTCTCGTCTGTTGAATTCTGTCGGAGACAGCGAATGAGATTGTAGAGTTGGCCATGTTGGCTCAGGATAGTGATAGCAGTTAAGTGGCTAACAGTTTTCGTGTTACTTGGCATAAGTTGTGGCCACCTGTAGCTCGTGAATGAATGTACTTAATATGTTTTTAATTTATTATTAAATGTTAATTAAAGCGATTGAAAGCGTACTGGTGGCTGTGTCTATTGTCTATCCTTAATAATACTTACTTTATAAAAGACGTGCAGTTGCATAAGCTACTTCTGCTTTGCAGTAAACACATTGTACTTTCATTCATTCTCTGTCTTTTACACACGCTTTCCTCCTGATTTGCACTTATTTCAGTCTGAGTCTGCAGTAATGGTACATGACGAAAAAACTAAATATCCTACAATATAACGAAAAACGTACAGTTTAAAAATTAAAATTTGCGATACAGTGGAATGGCAAAATGTAAACCACAATATGGGGAGGGACAACTATTACAGTGTGACAAACAGTTAGCGCTCAAAGATCATTTGAATAGCCTGTGGTCCTGTTCTAAAAATAGCTCACCAGTAATGGGACATTTTGATTTATTAGGAATGATGCTAAAAGTGATCATTTGAAAATGTGAACGCTTGCAGAGATTTATATCAATAAAGTGTTGCATATTGATCTTTATTAGATTGCTACCTTTTTAAATCAATAATTGTGGGCAATCATTAACATGTCCAGTGTCATCACATTCCGTGGATGAATATGCATGCATCCATCTACCCATCCACCCATTTATTTTCTGTACCTCTTATTCTCAGGTCATGACATTAATTATTAATAATAACATATAATTAAAGGTAATTTAAGTACATTTGTAATTTCATATGTGTGTGGGGAATTGATAGCCCTTCACATCAATTAGGAACCAAGAAATAGCTCTCAGTTTCAGGAAGGTTATATATATTTAGCATAATTATAACATCATTCAAAAAGTGCAAAAGTTGTATTTTGCTATTCCTAGCACATAGCATATTCAGAATGCATAATTATTATTTTTTTAATTGTGAAAATTCCAACCCTAGCTCCAAACACAAATAAATAAATTTCCTCCATTTTAGGTCTCCATTGGACACATTAGCAATATGTTGCAATATGTCTTCCTTGTTGAAGGTTGTGGGATCGTTCCTTGAGTGTTTGTAATGGTTGTTTTTTTAAAAAGTATTTTACTCTTTTCTAAGTGTAAAGTTTACTCTGTTTAGAGTGGGACCGAATATAGTATAAATGTAATGTTTAAGATTGTGCAAGGACACAAGGTTCCTAATAGGGGAATGTCTGTCCTTGGTTTAGAATTCTAGTAACGAAAACAGTCGCTTGACTTTTCCCCACTAAATTTTCACCAGAGGACCTCGTATGTGTGCAGTGTGTGCGGCATGCAGATGATGGCCGGTGGCAGCAGGGACAAACAAGCTGAGTTTTCACAACGGCGCACACACATCACTTTGAGGTACCGTAGATTAGGTCCCATTGGACGTTTGTGACACTGATACAACAGTTGGTAGATGATGTGACTACACACTAACGCACGTGTACGCACAGGCAAGGCCTTATTTCATCAGGGAGGCGAGTCTTGACTACAGAAATGTTCATTTTAAAGGGCCGATGATGGCAGAGACAACATACTGGACATATTCAAGCAGCTTGATTGTGTCTCTAAGGGCCACATGGCAAACTGCAACTAGCATTTAAACACAATTTTTTTTCATGACATCTCAAATAACTTCTCATGTTCACATACGTTTTGCTGCTCCAGTTTTGTAAGCAATTGACTTTTTTAGTTTTTTATTTGAGATTTTCACAATTCAATCTGGCCACAATGTTGCAGCAGGAAGCTGTGCCTTTTAGAAGGTGCAGGAGGCATTTGTCTTGGAATCAGCATGCCAGCACTGCAATAACTCTTGTGTGCAGCATATTGAATTAAAAATGTGGGGTTCAATGAGCAAAGCTTTTGTTTGACATTAAAATCTCCTTAGTACAAACCCATTTTAAAGAACCTACAAAACCACAAAAGAACAATTAAACAAGGGTTTGCAACAACAGTTACTTGTACAATTTATTTTGGCAAGTAAATGATTAATTAATTGGGCTAAAAATACTATTTATTTAAAAAACAAAAAATAAGTATTTCTTGACTGTTTGTTTCTCCGAATATTAAACCAATAATCTGAATACACAAAACATCAAATGCTCTATCAATCAAACACATTTATTGAATGTTCATTGCTAGCTATGAACATGGCATCCATAAATACTATTTATGAAATTAAAAAGACTTAATTTTTAAAATTTGCTGTAGTCATGTCTTGAAAAGTTATATCGATTAGCTGAGCTGAATTGAAGCAAATTCTGTCATAAAAAAAAACCCCAAAAACTTTTGGAACAATGCCTGACTTCTGTGTTTGATGTTAGTGTTTGTAAAAAAAAAACCCACACCACCACTACACACTCGTACTTCTTTGTGATTTTCTTAAAATAATTTGCAAATATGCCTTTGATCCAACATCAAATATCAACCACAGGCGCCGTTGGAATAATGCGATATGAATGCCATTCTCCACTCAGGCAGCCAGCAAACACGTTCTATTTCACTCTCCATCATCCCGGCGCACCTGAATACCATTCAGCAACCTCAGCAGTGTCAACACCTGCAATGAAACCAACCTGAGCGGACCTGAAGGAGTTGGAGGAATCTGATTAGTCTGGCTCTGAGTGGAGATTTGTCAAATGATGCTTTAAAAGATGACTTAGACTCTCTCCAACTCACAAGTTCTCTGCAGAAAAACTTTGAAGAGAGTTGGTGTAATGGCAAAATGGAGGGAAAGGGTTCACATGCCAGCATTTTTCAATGTCAATTTGAGCTGGAAATGTTCTCGAGATGCTTTAAAGCACCAATTTATTTATTTATTTTTACCACTTGAATTGTCAGCTGAACAAGTTCTAAATACAACTTCAGATGAAGGTACTATAAAGTTTTACGGCAGTGAAACAGTTTACAAACTATTCACACTAAACAACACATTACCGCTTCTTTTTTTTTTTACGTTATGTTATTTTGACATACTTGATGCCATCTGAAATTCACCTGCCTCTTAGTATTGTTTGTCTCCCTCTACAAAAACAATTTGGTCTGCCTCTGTGATTTTTCTATGCTGAGAAGTCTGTCTGTCCATCATTGTTTGAAAATGTAAAATGGGTAAAAGATCCCTCAGATTTGTTTTTGATTTCAAAACAATTTTATCTTTAAAAAATAATATAAATTGTGATCTAACACTACTATTCATAATAAACACTTTATAGCCAGCATATAGTGTAAATATGGACATTAATGCTGAACACTTACAGCACTCTCAATGCTGCGGGCCGTCTCTCCAAAAAGCTCAGATTTTGGGTCCTCCATCTCGGGGGTGTAGACTATTTCTTGTCCCTCCACCTGGTCCAAGTGCAGGAAACCACTAAACTTCATGGTGGCTAGAGGGAGAGAAGATGAGATACTGAAACATATGCATTTGTCTTGAGCGCACATCCTGCTGCCTTCACACACTGTTCATTTAGCGCTATCGTGCCAGTTGCAGGTTAGTGATGGATTGTGTGTTGGCGTGTGTCTGGCAAGTTAGTGTGTACTGCTGATTGTGTTTTTCACAAGACTGGAAGTAAAAGTGCGGGAGGGACATATTTGGTAGTGAATGGTGTGGATTTGGAAGAGGTGGACAGTGAAATGTGAGCGGGAGGCAAGAAGGTGGAAATTTAGGCCGTTTTCTTTTCTTTTACCAGACGGCGATTCATCCCACAAGCTGGCCGAGGCATGGAGGGCTGGACAACAACAACAACAACAACAACATGTTATAGATATAAACAACACATAGGGGGGAAAATACGTTTATGTCCTCCACAGTAAGGATAGCCACTGAGGAGAATGCCTAAATTGTGATTTTTTTTTTGATAATTATTAATTAAATACTTTATTCAAGAACCTTTTGCTTTAATGATGTCATTCAGTATGTAATTAATGGCACATATTGACTTGGCAATATTTGTCCACACTTATGCTAAAAGCACTGAAATGTCATCTTATGTGTCCAAAAAAAGATTTTCATTTGGTTTTGAGTCCGGGCTAAGGCAGTTTTGTTTCCTCTGTTGAATTCATTCTGTTACTGATTTGGAGACATGTTTGGTGTGCTCGTTTCGTGAACGAAAGCAATGGCGATGCACGAAAGACAAAATCGTTAAAACATATCAATGATCGTGTGTCCAAAGGGCACTCGCACAAGTGCCATCCTCGGCAAAGAGATGATTCTCTCAATGCAACTTTGGAGGTTACGTCGCACAACATCAATCAGCTCTCTGCAGGGTTTCGAGGGCTCCAAAGCGAGCGCGGATGTGTGAGATTCTGAGCTTCCACGCTGCTCGTAATCAACAGAACAAATTGCCCAAATCAATCATGGTTGCCCCTGTCTGAGCTTTGGTAAGGGGGGAGATGGGAGGAGCACTTGTATGATTATCGTGAAAGATAGTCTTAATTGTCTCTTAAGAGCAGCACGGCTGTGACTGATGCAGCCTGGCTTAAAGCGCACAAAAAAAGGATGGTAGACGCCGCACCCTTCCTTCTGCAGTACTTTTACAGGTGGTGACTCATTGATTCGCATCTAATGGTGTCCATAAAACAGAAGCAAAATGAACAAAGTTTGGCTGGTAAAATGAGCAGGGAGGAAAAAGCACACCGGTTGAGGGAGTTTAAATGTGCGAGGAAGACAAACATCAGCGAGGGTGATGTACCAGGCTGTTACTGTGACGAAGAATGGAAGTAAAAGAGGAGGGACAGAGCTGTTGGAAAATCAGCTTCTACTGAACTGTGAAGCATAATGGCTGTGAGATGTCCAGCAACGTATGGAAGAGTTTAAGGGACGCTGGAACTTAGCGCATCATTAATGCTCACACAAGCAATTGCTGGCTGTTATCTTTGATGTCATATTGGTACTTCTGCCTTGTTCAACTGTAACATGCCGAGATTGATTAGGTTTCCCGAGAGGGAAACCAATTAGGCCAAAAGTGTGACTGGCTTTTCGCTAATTAGACATAGCAATAGACTTCTTCACAATTTGATGTGTCAATAGAGTGGTGCAATTAGGAAAAAGGTTGACAAGGCAGGCTGGATTTACTCTGCAGGTTTTAGCACCCAACCCTGATTTAGCGCCCCACAGTGGAATGCTTCACGCATTTCTTCAATCACCTGTCATGAAGAGACCATCCAACATCATGAAGCACTTGAATGCAGACCCTTTTAATAATTGTATATTTTATCTTATCATGGTTTACTTCATAGTTGTCACTGCCTGGTGTTGACACTGTTGTAGTTTTTTTCCTGTATTGTGGGCAAGTGATTTATTTATATTTATATTACTTATGTACTATTTTTGCATCATGAGCAGATGTTTTAGTGGTTGAATGTTATGCTTGATTTATTTGTGTTTGAGAAGTCCAGCCAACAGGCTCAAATTTGGCTATCAAAAAGTTAACTCAGTTTGAAATTTCTCGTTGCTGTTCCAATTGTCCACAAATGTCCAGATCTCACTGACATTAAAGATTAAAGACTGTTCAGTTAACCTGGACTGACTTTCCCCTGACATTATTTTGTATTCCAGTAACCTTGGCATCTCTTCACTGTCTGCAATCCTTTTCCTTATTTAATGGCCATTGCATCTTTCATATACAGTATTTTGTTAGAAAACATTTAAAGGTATACTGTATGATTTTGCTATAGTCTGGATTTACCCAAGGTCTTTTTTTTATTACCAGGGGTGTAGTATTTGGGTATATGAAAGTATAGTATAAGGCAGTCGTTTCAATGACAACAGGCTCACAATGAATGTAAATCCAATCTGTTGTTTTACAGTAAGTTGCAGCCATGTCAGCAGATTCACGTTGTATTTGTATCGATATTAGAAAGCGATCCGATCCAGTTCCATGAATTTTTGGGGTGGTTTTTATGCTGCCATCTTCTATATTTGGCCTCACGGGAGACAAAAAAAAATCAATCTAAACTGTGATACTTAATTGAGCCATGTAGCACAAGTGTAAATCAACCCATCGTTCTGTTTGTTTTGAGTCCACTGTAGGTGTTTGTCAATTCTGTTTTGGGTAATGGACAGATGTACTTCTGAATCCACCCATCCATCCATTTTCTGTTTAGGGTCATGATATAAAGCCTTTCCCAAGTGGAATACATACCGAACTGGTCGTCAATTAATCATAAAAGGATTGGGAATAGACATAAACAGTTGAGTAGAATTGAGCCTACGTCAGCTGGTGTAAAAAATTGGTCTATCAATCTGCCCACTGCATTCCTTTTCTTTTAGCGGCAGGTTACACACTTGTCACACTGTTGTGACGTCATAGTTGACAAGGCTATCAACATTCCGCACACACACCCCTTGGTTAAAACATATAGCAAATCATGGTTTGAAACTGTGACAAACAGAATTTAACTTTATTGCTGGATGGAAATTTAGTTTAGAAAATGAACAGACTTTAGTGCACACCTGAACAGACATGCTGCTGTGATTGGTTGTTGCTGGGTTTTTTTGGTACTTCGATGCAATGGGAGGAATACATTTCAACAGAGCCTGACAAAAGAAGATAAATTGATCTTCAAAATATGGTCTGGAATGTGGGGTAAAGAATTCTCCTGGTTTGACTCGTTAGTAGTTTGGGATACCACAGGGCAGAGACGTTGCTCAAAATGTGGCAGTTATATTAACACTGGTGGAACACAAAATAATCTGAATTCAACTGAAGGGATACGGAGGAGGCACAGAGGCCTTTATCTCTTTGAAGCAAGTCTATCCAACCGATTGGACTGAAAGCCCCTCGGTAGCCAAGCCACTCTTTTTCCCTGCCCGAGTCCGCAGAGAAATAGAGTGTTACAAAGCTGGATTGACATTGGCCCGGTTCATCTGGAGACAAAAGTGAGATGTAGCACACAGGGGAGATATTGAAGAGTGTCACTGACTAATAAGAAGTGGTGAGTGCGGCCGAGATTAAAACTGAAGAACAAAATGTGAAGGAAGATCAAGATTTACCGCAAATAGAGACAGTGGCAGTTACTTCAAACCACAGCAGCCTTAAAATAAATTCACTTGGGGATCAGTGCTTGAGATGAACATTAGAGGCTATAAATACTGTATGTTGTCAGTCTAAGGTCATGTAACACTTTCTATGTTCAAGCGATAAGAGTGTGGGCAACAGACATACCAGAAGTATGTATACAAAATAATGATCAATTAATTAATGAGTTAATTAATTTTACGTTTAAAGTAATGCATTGTTAGACTAGTAGTGCCATGCCACTTTGTACGAAAAATTTTGCACATGTGCACCAGCAACTTGTCCTCTTATACTACAGCATATTTTGAATGCTGCTTTGAAGCCATCTTCGATTATGGCCCTGCAAAATGTCACCACCATGCAAACGAAGAGCCGGACAATGTTGCTATGAATTTTCAGTTGAAAAAAAAAATCGATCTCCATTTTGACCACTGAGAAATCATGTAAACATGTAATATAAGCCTAAAATTGATTTCAAATCGCCCCATTCTGGCTCTTGTATGTCCTACAATCCGTTCTCTGATCTTCCATTGAACAGAACAGTTTTGTGAAAGGATCATCTCCTCAGTCATGACAAACTTTGGTCACATTTTCCCACATGAGACTTGTTTACTTCCAATCCATCTGCCAAAATTTGAGGGAGGTGATTCATGAAAGCAGAGGAGATACCAGCTGTTCAGCTGTTTGTTTACTGCATGAGGCAGAATATTAGTAATCTGAAAATAAACATTGGAAATGAACACAAAATCTCTCGAATGCATAAATTATAGGAATAACAGAACAAAAGAACTTAAGGAATAAAATAGAGCATGCTAGCAGAGAGATATGCAGTAGATATTTTGTAAGTGATGTCTGCAGTGAGTCCAAATCCCCATATTTGTAAGCAATGTTTTTTTAATTTATTTTTTTAAAGCATGCCTAACTGTTTATGCACCAAGTGAAATTTCAGAAAAATTATGTTTGTAATGTTTTTGCAAAAAATGTGAAACTTACTGAAAATAAAATTTGATAGTAGTTGAATTATTTGACTTTGCATTTTAAAGGACTGGGCACACAAGATGGCTTGGAATGCCAACTCTTATACAACCATGTGCGGTACACTCTAAAAACAATTGGGTCAAAAGTAACCCAATTATGGATAAAAAATGGACCGATACACTTTATGGGTCAATTTGACCCAACTTTCTGGGTTGTTTTACACTAAAAGACCAATTTCTTGACTCAAAATTGGGTCAAATTTTTACCCATAGTTGGATAATTTTTGACCCAACTGTTGTTAGAGTGTACGAGGACAGATAATAGATTTCTTCCGAAATGAAACTTACGTGGACAGTTGGCTCCATCTGGACTGCTGGCCGGAGTCTCACTGTCAGGGCAGCATCCAAATTCTGTGTTGTCACATGACGTCCTGTGGTCAGCGATGGGTATTGCGGTGTTTTCCATTGTGGTTCCTGGATGGTGGGGTGGGGTGGGGTGCAAATATTAGGAACACCAAGAGAAACAACAACCACAATAAAGACCCTATTAAATTAATACTACTTTGACAGCGCCAGTTGGTCTTGGTTGATTGTGATTTTTTTTGTCTTGTTTTGAGCCTGCTAATTGTCATTAGTAGAATTAGCATTATTTTCATGATTAATTATTTTAGGTTCTCAAACAGGAAGCGATACATCAAGCACATTGTCAAATGATCATGCACATCACTGTCGCGCCACTATGAGTACTGTCGAAAAGTATGTATTTTACAATATAATAATAATGAATAATAATAATACACAATAGTGCAATATTCAAGAGCCTACAAATCTAACATAACAATAAAGTACAATTGATAATAATAATAATGATAGCGTGTAATAACTAAAAAAAAAGGACAGATAAGCTTGCATCATAATCCTTTCTGTGTTCCGAATGCAAATTGCATACACTCAACTGTCTGTCTGATTTCCTTTCCATGGCAGTTTTTGTCCTTTCTTACCTTTTTTTTTTGGTGTCAGTTGTAAAGTTTTATAATGAGTCAGATAAACTATTTGTTGACAAATTGGAATTGAAAAAGGCCCATATGCAGCATATCTGATATAAAAACGCCAAAGGTATTTCCACATAAAGAGATCTGACTGATAGCTGGCGTCAATGCTGTCCCTCCCCCTCTCATGAGGGGAAAAGATACGCATGTATGCTTGCTGTATATGCGGCTGTCTTAGAACATAAAATATCATAAAAGTGTGTGGTCCTGCTCCCTGACCAACTGTGTAATACACTGCACAAGCAGTGAACCTCCATCTTGCCTAATGACGGTGTCGGCGGCAGGGACGTCTCGGCCGAAGCGGCGCAGTTTATGGCCGCTTGGCGATCAGAAATAATCATGGAGGCAAACAGCTAACGGCTAAACAAGTCGTAAAGACGTCAAGACACGGGGGGACATTCTGCTCAAGGACTCGCGGTCAAAGGAAGGAGGGAGGAGAAAGATGAGGGGCTTATAGGGCATCTGTTGGAGTGTGGTCTGTAGATTTATGGATGCTGGGCGGAAGAGGAGAGGACGGGTCGGGGAGAAGAGGGCAATGGGAAGTGTCAAGGAGACCGCAGTCCGTGGGGAGCCATACGAATGACTGTCACCTAAACATGCACTAACACACGCACAGACATTAAGTGTGGTTTTCAATAGAGCGCCATTATACATGTACAAACGTATGCACACACACCACCACCTGCTTGATACTGTGATGGTGTACACTTAGCTGATTACTTATAGCAACATAAAGGAATAATTTAGTAGATCAGCAATAATCAGTTTTGGATAGGGATAGACCGATTATTGGCCGGGCCGATTATCTGTGCTGATATTTGGCATTTTGACAAATATTGGCATCGGCCTTTTTTACGAATCTGAAAGCCGATAAAGCTGGTATCACACTGAGCGGTGAATGCTTGTGAACGTAGCAAATTTAGGGTTTTCATCAAGATTTTCACAGACACTTTTTTATTTATTGCAAATACATTTTGAACATGTTCAGACATTAACTATTGAAACATGATCTTTTGAAACCTTTTACGAACCCTGATGAAAAGCCAAATTAGCTACATTCACATGCATTTGTCGCTCAGCAGAGGGAACTTTATGGATTTATTTAAACTTCCACTTTATAAAAAAAATAATGCTTACACTGGGAATTCCCTATACTTTTTAATAATAAAAAATAAAAAAAATAATAATTTAAGAAATTATGTTGAAATTTTGGAAAACTCAATTTACAGTAGAAAAGTTTATAATTTAGCTTAACATATGCTGCTGACCCTGGAAGCTCCCTGCAATTTGTGTTACAATTTTTAAACAAAGTCAATTCTTTATATTAAAATGAAAATAAAACGTTTTTTTTTATTTTTTTATTTTGACGCTAATATTTTCTCTTCTACTGCAAATAAATATTGACTTGAAATATTGGTTATCGGTCTCATTGACTACTAATAATCGGTATCTGTATCCACCTTGAAAAAAAAAACATATCGGTCTTTCTAGTTTTAGAAAATCGAAAGTTAGCTTCCAGGCTAACTCTATGCACTAACAGGACTTCCATCCATCTATGAAATGTTCTATTCCGCTTGTGCTATTTCTATTCCGTGTATGAGCTGGAAACTATTCCAATTGACTTTGGGTGAGAGTCGACTTTGTCAATCACAAGGAACTTGTAAACAAACAACATTTCACATTCAAACCTATGGACAATTTCGTGTTTTTCAATTAACATAACATGCACATTTTTGGAATGTGGTAGACAGTTAAAGTCAGCAAAGAACATAAAAACTCCCCACAAGAAGGCCTGAGTTGAACACAGAACCACTCTACTGTGTTGTGCTATCCTTTTGTACAGCTGCGGACGTGTGTGCCATTTTCTAATCCCATCATACTCGCCAACACAACCACACCGTATTGTTGAAATATGTGCTTCAATAGAAACATATAAAGCTTAGGTATAAAATGTAAAGAGAAAAAAAAATACTCTGGCATGGATGGATACACTTTCATTCACACAGAGGCACAAGACAGCAGGTCTCCTTGGTAGACAGCCTACATGCTTCTTGAGTCACCGAGCACTGGTCAGCATCTGACAGGAGAATAAATCTAAGATGCTGGAAGAGCGGGCAGGCGAGAAGGAAGAAGAAGACCACATTGGGGGTCACGCTGTTTCAACCATCCTATACGTTTGTTGCAAGTTGACAACTGAGGAGGCTGGATGGAGGGAAAACAAGACAGAATCTGATGGGAAGGCGCCAGTCATCCCCTGGCAGCAGAGCATGTCGGAAAAGATTTGGGACGACTCGTCATGTGACTGTGACTGATTGAAGGCAGCCTGTTCGCACACACTCACACCTCAAAGCGTCCAGTCATATCATCCTCTCAATTCAGGTTCCAAAGAGACCCAGATACGGGCCAGCGGTTTTATCTGGCCAGCTCAAAATGTATTCTTTTGCAAGCTATTTGAGTGGTGGAAGAATGACAGCATGGGCCGTGGACAGCAGGGACAATGAACCATGCAGATTACTTTTGGACCCAAATTGAGATATACAGTACAACCACAGGGATGTAACGATAACAGCAATATCGTGATATCGTGATATTAAAACTGCCACAATAATGTCGTCATCATGTTACGATATTAAAAGCAGGACATCTGTTAAAAAATGTCAACTTGATTTCCATTTGTGCAGTTCTAGCACGCTCTGGTTAGTTTTGAGTGCAGTTTAATTTTCATACGGCATGTTTTGACCCTTCTAGGTTTAAAATCCACTCTAATCGTCAGATGAAGGGGAACATAATATGCTTGTGAATCGAGTCAATACGCTGAGTAACTCAATATGTGCTGCATTAGCATACATAGTCCCTCAATATTAAGTGTTATTAGAGATTGTATATTATGTGCATTGCTGTTATGTACAAAAGCACAATATTGTGCTTTTTTAGTATGAGCTCATATTTTTTACAATGTCGAGGCCTTTTTTAATCACGACATCCTCCCCACAATATTTATCTGCTAATTATCGTATTGTGAGGCTCATATAGTGATAATATCGTTTCGTGATGTTTGGGTATCGTTACATCCCTATTTGGTATGTGAAATTTTTGCATTGCATTGCAATTAGTATGCTCATTCTAATTGGAGTAAATTGAATCATATTGGGATCCTTTTTTAAATTTAGTTCTTTGTCAATGTATTTTATTGTATATTTCTATTTTGTACTAGATAAGTTGTGACGACGTGTGACACGTACAGAAAAAACAAAACAGTGTTGAGACCTGATAGCAAAAATCAGCATATATGTAATTAACGCCCTTTGAAATGCATAAAAAAAAAAAGATGAATCATATTCAGGGTAGGCACGTGGAGATCTATATAAAGGTGTAGATTACAGTTACTGAAATATATTTAGATTGTTCAGTATTGGTAGAGCTTCTTGCTCCAATGTATTATTACAGTATGCTATTTATTGTGGCTCCCAAGCTCAGGTTAGGCAGGTTTGAGGTTTTATTTTTACAGCTTTTGTTTCAATGCATGTTTCCAGCATCACCCAAACTGCTCAAAAAACAAAACAGTAGGAAAAAAAATTAAAAAAAAATAGAAATTTCTGCAGTCCTGAATATAGAATTTACTTCCATTCATTTAAAAAAATAAAAAAAATAATAACATTATTATGGCCTCGACCAAGCTTAAAACTTGTCGGAATAGTTTGTGTGTTGGCATGTTTTTGTTTAAATTGATGTTATCAGCAAAATATGAATTTCTAGCTGTATGTAATTTGAAGTTTAGCATTTAACAGAGGCATTCCAAACTTAGTGTATACAGAGTATAACTGCACTTGCTGTAAATTGCAGTGCATCTTATTGTGAGTGTTTCTAATATTCTGACCTTCTCATTTTGCTCTCATGTTTATGGTGCAGACTAAAGCGCTTTATACACTACTCACAAAAACGTTTGGGATATTCAGCTTTTCAGCAGGTGAAATTGCTTGAGGAACCTCAAATGCATGACTACAACCTTTACAAGTTTTTTTTTTTAACTAAACTTTTGAATTCACGTCCAACTGCTCAGCATTTCAGTACTTTTGGCACAACAAAGAGCTGAACGGCAAAATTCACAACTGATTCTCAGACTGTCAATCAAAGCTGAATATTAGCTTTGCTTTTTTTTTATCACTGGTTCTCATTGAACTGTGCAGGAGACTGACATTATAAAAAAAATAATTAACACATCTTCATACAACATCTACATAGTAGACTTGAAGTATTTGATGACATGAATATGTTATGGTATGACATCAAATATTTGCAATATGTATAGCTGTGAAAGCATTATGGGTGTGATAATGAAAGAGCAAGGATTTACCAAAAGGTTCCTCCGCCCCACTGGCCTCTGCTGGGATGCCGCTACCTTCTTCCTCTTCTTGCTCCTCCTCTTCCTCAGCTTGGTCATCTCCACTCGGCTCCCCACTGCCTGAACCCTCGAAAGAAATTGCAGCACCGGAGGGGGCGGCAGGGGCAGGGGCAGGGGTTGACCGTGGCGACTGAGGTTGGATGTGGATGGAGTGGTGTTTTTTTTGCGCACGGTGGTGGGTGAGGGTGGGTGAGGGCGTGGTGGCAGGGGGCTGCGCCGCAGTCTCAGCAGTCCCGGCCGTTCTCGGAGGCGGGATGGCCCACACCTTGTTATGATTTAAGGGGGCTGGCGTTGTGATGGTGGTGGCGGCAAAGGGGGTTGGAGTGGGTCGCTCAGCCCGCTCGGAGATGCTTTCTGGTGGAGGGAAGGGGAGGAAGCAAGGAATGGATGAATGATTGAGCCAAGATGGAAATGCTTGAAATTTGTGACATATACTGTAATTCAGCCACATAACAACATTTATACCAACGGCAACAAAATAAATATTTTTCCTTACTTTATCATTAAAACAGCTACATCTGTTTAAAAAACTTTAATTGGATGATAAAATAATAAAATAATAAAATAATCTCTGTGAACGAATGACTTTGGCATGTATACTTAAATTAACTAATTCATTTTTCAAATGTAATTCTTAATTGTAAGGGCTATGGTGCTCCGGTAACATTAAAATACAATTTATGTATTCTCAAAATATGCGTCACAAGCTTTATTGAGCCATTTGTCTCCCGATAGGCAAACCATTGATAGCAAAAATAAAAAATATATAAAAAATAAGTTTCTGGAGCAAATAGAATGTTTATTAATGCTGCAGCCAACATGAACCACAATAAAAACAAACATCGTTCACTTCTCATAGATGACTGCTTATGTGTGAAAATGAAGGTGATGTCTACTTCCCTGATGTGCTAACGCTGTACAATGAGGTTCAGAAAAAAAAAATAAAAACTGAAAACACTTTACCAGGTCAAATAAATTAGCAATTTTTTTGCAAATACAGTATACATTTTATATTGTTTAAGGGGAAGTCAACCCGAAAAATGTAAGTCTATTCTAGTCCAAACACGGCATAGTGATTACCGGTAGTATTGTTTTTGTTCAATATGAAGTAAGCAGCAAAATCCACCCATTTTTATCCTTCTCGATTTTGACACTTGCTGCCAACTAAAAATGTTGTCATAGTTGCTCAGGGTTCAGGTAACGACCACTCATGGTTCACCTGTTTTCTGAGGATGAGCTCTGATTGGTTGTTCCCTGAGACCTGAGCAACTGTGGTGTCATTTTTAGTCGACAGCATTTGGAAAAATGGCCGCTGCCTGAGATGGATAGAAACTGATGGATTTTGCTGCATAACTCATATTCTACAAATGTAATATTAATCAGAATGTCATGTTGAGAAGTATTGAAATTTTGCCACTTGTGGTCAAGTGAAAATGACATCACAGCTGCTCAGGTCCCAGGTAACGACCAATCACAGCTCAGCTTCAGAAAAGAGGTGAGTTGTGATTGGTCGTTGCCTGAGCCCTGAGCACTGTCATCTTCAGTCGACAGCAAGTGGCAAAATGGCCGCCCCCTGAGATGGATAATAATGGCTGGATTTTGCTGCATAACTCATATTCTACAAATGTAATATTAAT
This sequence comes from Leptonotus elevatus, assembly GCF_054856555.1. Taxonomy (NCBI): domain Eukaryota; kingdom Metazoa; phylum Chordata; class Actinopteri; order Syngnathiformes; family Syngnathidae; genus Leptonotus; species Leptonotus elevatus. The sequence goes on from NC_141240.1 coordinate 25,520,926, forward strand.
CAGAATGTCATGTTAAGACTAGTGAGTGCAATAATTCTTTTTTAATTCAAGTTGTCAGCTGACTGCATGATCTACATGCAATACAATGATGAGCAGATAACATATTTGCTATACTGTAGGTGAATAATTTGTTTGGCTTCAATTTCATACATGTGAAGAGGACTCAATAGACATTGATATTTATTTGAAATTACGCTTCAAATAAGTGTTTTTTTTTAGCGTTCAAAATGTTTGTGTTACATGCAGTGCTCTGTAGCAGTTAATTGATTTCATAAATGCAACGCACTATTTTTTTTATGCACACATACACAAGCAACAATATAAGCAGTGTTAGCCTAACTTTTGTTTTCAAAAGGCTTTTGTGGTTCCGTTATTTATTTATTTTTCTGTGTTAGAAGTCCAAAAAAGTCATGACCAATACGGATGATGCCAACAGATGACAGACAGCGCTATATGCACTGTAGTGTTTCATCTGCACATTATTCCCACAATCAATGCATAGTAGTTAGAGTGTGTGTCTTTTTTGCCCATTTGCACACTTCCTATTCATGTTTGTTTACGTATGCCGTGCCAGTGCCTTTGAATTTTCAATCCATATTCACATGCTGCCTTGCAGGAGCAAAGCTTTAATTACCAACAGCCAGTGCCGCTGGTGATGAATGATTGATAGAAATAGGCCGTGAAAAAAAAACTCAAGCTGCTTTAACTCAGGGCTTCAAAGGCGGCACTCCGCGCGCTGGCGCCAACGTCGTAAACGCCACCACAAACAGATGCACAGCAAACAAGCGCTCACTCGGCAAAGAATCACTCAGAATATGGAGGAGAGATGAGGCTCGCTGCACAGAGATCATCATTACCCGTGGAAAAAAGGACATAACTGTGTGTGATAAAAAAAAACGATAAATAGGACAAAAAGTCCCACTGAAGAAAAGTGAGTAGCGGTAAATAAGGAGTCGCTACTTAAGTGAGTAAGCTGAGACAAGCAGGCTTTCTTTGCTTCTTCAATGCCCGTGGGAACAAATGTATGTGGGTGACATAAACACGATTCTCATTAGGATTCGCCCAACATTATGTGTACAGCCTAATCACGCTGCTATAATCACCTCCTTAACTGACAGTTGCTCACTGAGCTGTGAAACATGATACCACCTGGGACGGCGGAGGACCAGGGAGAAGTGTCAGCTTAGAGCTCGGAACATTTTTGTATAGGGACAGAATTGGAGTGGGTCGCGAAAGAAGTTGGAGATGCTATCGTAGACATTGTGGCGGCATGCATTACCGTTCCCCTCGGCTACACCTGTCACTCTGCATGCAGGCTTAGTGTCAGCTGGCTGGATGGCTGTGCTGATAATGGCAGAGGCTGAGGTAAGAGGGGAGAAAAAGCTACACTGCATCTATAAAAGTAGTGGAACTCCTGCAGGAATTACAAACGGGACCATATATCAGATTTCCACATGCAGAAACTTCCACTCTCATGGGGAAACTTTCAACAAAGATTTTGGGAAATGGTTGCGGGAATTTTTTCCATTTATCCAGAAGGTCAGAGATCTTTAATTTAATATTGGACCGCTCCAATATCTGCTCACCCCAAAGGGATTTTATTTGATTCTTTCACACCAAACTACTGTAGTCCAAGCATGTCTTGATACATTGCTTTGTACACTACAGCAGGAGGTGCTCTTCTAAAAAAAAATCCACTAATAGTTTTGTTCAAAACATACCCAAGATGAACACAAGGGTCAACTATGTACTCCGAAGATACTGTCACATTGACTGGCAGGCAACCACTCATGTGAAATAGACGTTAATAATTGCGTTTGTCACTCACACACTATGACTACCTTCTATCTGGAAAAACAAGCAACTGATTTGTGGTGAGTCACTACTCATTTCTCTGTGTTTTGTATAATGCTTTTGGCTTTACAGTGGCAGTAGTATTAGACTTTTCTCTTATTGATCTGTCAGAGGGTTTGACAGCTACAAAATGGTCAGTAAAGTCAAACATTCGGACACCTCTGAAGTGAAAAGTGTCTGATTATATAAAGCATATGTAAAAGATGAAAGGTCATACAGCCCATCTCTCAATTTTTTTTCTCAATCAAATTTGCATTATTTTTCATATTTCTTTCCTTAGCTGGCCAGGTAACAGCAAATGTGAACAGTAGACAGAGAGAAAGAAATATAAATCACTATCTTCATGGTTTGTCTCAAACCAATAACTTATTGTTGAAACATGGTTATTAACATTGTTTGGAGTGTCAGCCATGTTCAGTTGTAACGAGGAAAGTGAAGGGAAAAGACAGTGGCCAGAAGAAGAAGGGCGGCAGAGTGACAAAGTAAACACGTTAACAAAGGCAGCAGTGGGAGAGAAGATGGCAGAGCAAACAATGGAAGGAAGGATGAGGGATTGAATAATGAGGAATAAAACCTCCGAACACGAGCTGGTGAAGGCAACAGAAGCCTGACTAACACACAGGCTGACGATGCCATATGCTGGCATCATTTGCCAATTTGCTGCAAACCTACAGGTGATAACACCATATGGGAGGAGGCCATGTCATTGCCAAGTCACTGGCCACTTCCCACCAGGGGGAGGATGGCTCACTACTGCAAACTCCTACCTTTGACAATTGCGCATCAATGTTTTTTTTTTTTTTCTCACATTGTTTGCCTACACCAATAACTCGTTCACAATATAATTTCAATGTTGTCGTTCCGATTTTACTCATTCGCTCCCAGCCATTTTCACTGAAGCAATCTCCTTCGCTCCTGGCTGTTTTACTGGATTTTGACTGATTTTGCAAGGCCCATAAAATATTCTGTTCTATTGCTATAAAAACATGGAACCTATCAAAAGAAACATTAGAGTCTCTTCTTTCATCAGGAAAAAAGTATTTGTATCTATTTCAATTTTGAAGCAATTAGCATTATAATATGGCTATGTTTCATTATTATTCACAAACCTGTTGAAAACACTGGGAAAAAGAGCTTGTTGCAACATGGCCCTGGCTGATCTCTTATATTCTGCTACCACCTGCTGGCCATTTTTTTATAATAACTACCATTGCTTTAAACGACCTCTTCATGTCAGAACCTGAATCAAAGCCTTCTGTGTGCTCTAACATTTAAAAACAAAACAAAAAAAAAAACACATAAAATAAAACATATAAATACATTTTTGGGAGTGCAGGACAAAGTATTAGAAAATTATTTATATATTTTTGGGTTTGAAGGAATTCATAGTAAGTAGGCTCCATTTATAGTGCACCACAGTCAATGTTGTATTATTTCCTATGGAAAGTTTTGAGAACGGATTGTGTTCGACCTTGGGGCCTGCCTCCATTGCACCTCAAAAGTCATTCAAATCCATAAGCCCGTGGTGTTGCATTAGTGACAAATGCAACACGGTAAGCATGAGCGTTCACAAATCCACCACGTCTGCAAACTCGGCATGTACACAGCAGGGTGGATTGAAGGGCCGGGCAGGAGCGCAGCAAGGGGAAGGAGGCAGAGCTAATGCTAATTCGCACCCAGCCACACGTGAAATGAGCTCCAGATCGAACCCCTGAAGCCTACAGTAGTGGCGGAGATGCTTCCCGCCACGCAACCGCATCCGGGGGGGGGGGGGAGAAAAGAATTAAAAGATCCTCTGTCAGGGCGCCTGTCTGTTCTTTCCCGGAGGGCTTGATAGAACAAGTCGGAAAGAAAAAAAGAATCTGCTTGGAGGCGTCTCCTGGCCTGCCTTGCATGTGCGGCAACACTTGGCGAGGGATTACACACGAGCCACATCGCAACTGCCAGGCAATGGAAGCATGAAAAAAAAAAAAAGGAATGCATTTTGGCAGCCTCTTTTCACTGCTAACATGACTGAGCGCGTGTGAGGCCTGTTGACCTGTTCTCAGCATATCTGTGCTTTGATCAGTGTCCCTCAAATTTAAAGATCGACTGCTTAGCTCCTAAGAATGAGGACAAAAGAGTCTGGCAAGGAGTCACTAATGGAGGATGGATTAGTTATTCTGCTGACAGGTGTACAAAGGACTTGGTCACCTGGCCCGAGTGCAAAGATGCGGTGAACGGACCCTTTTCCAGACAAGCATGCAAAACATCTGGCAGTGGCTCACATCCAGAGCCATACAGCTGGCCCTCCTCGTCACGGCAACAATTCCATACCCTCCCCCAATGTGGCAAAAGCTGGCTGTCACTGTGACAACATTACCAGACATGAAAGTCATGACCTTGGCTCTTGTCCCGGCTACCTAAAACACTGTTTCAAACAGTGGCCTTTGGCATCTGGACCAAAAAGCCCCAGGAGCTGTGCCTTTCACTTACTCAGCATGTTGCATCACATTTCTAGCAAATATGAATTGACACAATTTACAGAAGGGGTCAAAATCGTGCCAGTGGGTGAGTGACGTTCATTACCATGGATATTCTACAAATTTTCTCTAGTGACACATGTCAGTTGGCTTTCACCTATCTTATATCTACATAGTATATCTCATTAACTGTCTCAAAAGTATAAAAAGAAGTGAAGTCATAATATGGTATAAATCAAAACATTACCTGTGATTAGGACATTTCAAAAGAATTTCCTCACTTTTGTAATGACAAATTGACAAACTGTAATGTCCTACACATCATTCATTTGATCATGAATACAGGTAAGACCCTACACAAATGAAAAGATAACCTCATTGGCAGAGGTTAAGGCTGTGCAATTAATTGAACTTCAATTACAATTTAAATGATTACTTTCTACAATTACAAAATCAGCATAATTGTCAAAATATAAAAAAAAAAGTATACTAATTTTGAGTTTAGTTGTTTATATGTATACATTTGTACTTTTTAAATTTTAAAATAACTAATTTAGTACATTTTGTTTCATCCAAAAGGAACTTGCATAATTATAGTGTTTAATTATTATTTTTTTTGTCTTAATAATTGTTACGTTTACACATTTTCTTGTTTTGTACAAAAAAAAATTATGATTGTCCTAATTGTGATTTCAATTATTACCAAAATAATCGTGATTAATATTTTCTTCATAATCGAGACGCCCTAACAGAGGTATTCATTTTCTATATCGTGTCGCTTATCATTTTCAGGGTCATACACTATCCCAGCTGACTTGACTGGGTGAAAGACAGACTACACCTTGGACTAGTTGCCATTCAAAAGTAACCAATGTGAAACAATACACTACCAATAATACCCACACCCTAAAACAGTATTGGGCCAAATGATACAAATTGGTCATTTTGACCAAGATTTTGGTTAATCTGTGTTAGAGGTTGACAAAAAGTACCACTGATTGTCACACCCACCTTAGTGGGGCGAAATTCGTTCTCCACGTTTGACCCATCCCCTGAGGGAGTGGTGAGCAGCTCAAGGAATCATTTGGTGAGCAAACCCCCCAATTCCAACACTTAATGTTGAGTGTCAAACAGGAAGTGAAATGGGTCCTATTTTTTATAGTCTTTGGTATGACCCAGCCAGGGGTTGAACCCACGGTTGGCACTTCACCACTAGGCCACTGAGCTGGTCACGCGACTCACGCCTATCTAGACACACATGTCCTTTTTAAAACACTATATTATTCATAATATATATTATAATATATTGTAATCACTATACATTTGGAATACAATAAATTGATACAATAAATATATTTCCAAGTGATCTATCTAGACTTACTTTCTAATGTAACCAATTTCATTGGTTGTTTGGCTAACCAATAAAATTGGTATGCCACCCGGAATGGTCAATGTCAGACCAATCTATCGGTTAACCAAGCTAATATGAACGTAACTTACTCGATTGGTAGCTTTTTTAACCAATCCATTTTTAGAGTGCACCAGATAAAACACAAGCATCAAGCTGGCAGTAAATGCACAAGGTGATTTAAAAGAAAAATAATGCTCGATTTGAAAGCCATGAAAGATTGGAGCGCAGATTGAAGTGGGCTGCTCGTCATGAGAGTGTGGCCAGGGAAACATTTGGCCATCTGTATGATGTGTGTGATGCATGGATGCTTCATTTGCGCTCACCTGTGCATTGTCCAAAGTGTTGCACTGTGACATCCTTGTCCTGCCTGCAGGCGATGGTCCTCAGCTGGCACTGGTCGGCGTACGTCACCCCGTCAGAACCGCACACCTGCTCCACAGTGAGAGAGATGGGGAACACTTCTTTATTCCCAGTTGGACCAGGCGAGCAACCCCTCTCATTTAGTGCTATCATCTTTTTTCCCCCACCCATACACACCTTAGTTTTGTTCCGCTCATCACAGTCGGGTGAGGGGCACTCACAATGGGCCTGATCATTCACCTCAATACAGGACGCTCCAAAATTACAAATTAATTCGGCACATGAATTCGGGGCCTCTGGACCTGAAAGGGAAATTAGGGGTGTGAATTGCCTAGTACCTGTCTATTCGATTTGTATCACGATTCATAGGTCACGATTCGATTTGATTAATCCTAATGCAAATGTTTAAATTGATTATTGCGATTTTTTTTAACTCAAATTTTGAAAATACTAATCAGTAAACTTGTACATGTACACCGTAAAATTTGTACGAAAATGTATTTATTTATCTGAAAATTCAGGTTGCAGTCTGTTTCATGTTTGAACAGCACTGAAATAAAATATTAAGGCTTAATGTTCCATTAATATAACATTCTTTCATGCTTAATGTGTAAATCTTAACCCTAAGACCTTTTGTTGAATATTCCCATAAAAAATGGATGTTTAAAAATCGATTCAGACGCATATTGAATTGTTTCGAGAATTGCGCGCTGTAATATCGCGATATATTGCCGAATCAATTTTTTTAACACCCCTAGTTGAAATTATGATTTTTCTTTTTCATTTAAGCATAAACATAAAAAAGAGGTACACAGAGGTTTCTGTTGTATTGCACAGTAATGAGAAGAAACTTTTTAAATCCAGTATTATATATACATGTGCAGGTATAAGTAATGTTTTATTGACATACGAAAATAATAACTCAGAATTATTGATATAGGGCACATTATCTATGTATTATAAACTGACATAACTCAAGGCGTTAATACATTAATATAGTCACAAAGGAGTGTGTTTACCTGTCAGATACATAAATGAATAATTCAGAGTTTTCCTGTAGCACACTATTTCATCCAAGCTGCCTCAGTGGGTCAAAAAGAATATGTTATATTGTGAAAATGTACTTCACCCTGGAATATAGTCTTTTTCCATGTTTACATTCAGTATTAGAAGCTTTTGAAGTTGCTGCTGCATGAGCTGAAGCAGCCTAGAGTGCACACACCAGGCCATAAGTGAATGGCCTTTGCATCATAGCTACATCATAGCAGCTTAAAGTACCCCCCCGTCCTTGGCTCTTGCTTTCATGCCCCTCCACCTCCCAGTGCCTCATCTTTTCATCTGACATGGTGAGCAGGGAGGGGAGCCTCACCAGTGCGCCCGGTTGCTGACTTGATTAAGCTTTTGACTTCCAGTCAATAGCTGATAGAGCATCTTAATCAAGGAGGCCTGCGCCCCTCCCGCAGCAGGAGCTAACCTTTCTATCAACCTACTTAAACTCAGCCTGTTTTCGTTATTCATCTGAAGAATCAATAGTCCTTATGTAGAAATAACAGTTTGCAACTATTTTTTTTAGGCTCCATCAAGGCTTAGTGAACAAATGAATAACATGTTTGATATGATTTTACTTTAAATGTGAGTACTACAGCACAAGAATAATATTGTACAAATTACAGGCAATACTACAAGAAAAAAGGTTGTAAGTGGAAAAAAGTAATTTTATGACTGTAAACTCATCGTTTTATCTAAGGATGAGTGAGTACGACTGATACCTGGCCTTATTATAAGGTATCAGTATTTGTGACAGCCATTTAAAGATCAGGAACTAAAAATTAGAACATTGCCATTAAATTCATGCAATTTTAAAAAGCTATAGTAAGATATACAAGTGCTTGTAAAAAAAAATTGTGCAACTAATTATTACAAGAGGGCAACAAGGGCCACAATACAGTACTATAAAAAGGAAAATGAGCTGGCAGCAAGCATCAAGAAAGCCTGGGCTTCCAGGACCCACAGGCAATGCCACGGCACATCGGGGCAGTGGTTAAGGCAAAGGGATTCCCAACCAACTATTGGCGATTGACATATCGTTTTGAGAATACCATCCATCCATCTTTTTTCCCCATGCAAAACACTGGGAAGTATGCATGGTGATTTCTTCACATTATTCAAATTTTTTGACATCCTGTTTTCGTGGCTTTTATGAGCTGGAAGCCCAAATAACGTATAAATAAATACCTGAAATCAGTCCAGTTGTGGGCCCTGAATCTATAATCTATGAAAGTTTGACTCTTTGAATGGAATTACGGAAATTATAACACTTTGAGGATATTCACATTTTTATAAATTTTTTTTGATGAGCACCTGTATACGTCTTTCTTTAAAATGACTGTGATGTCTTTTTTTTATTATTTTTTTTTTAGGAAAATTGTATGTATCAAAAGTACTAGTGGTATTAGTATATTTCACTATGGATTTGAGTAGTCATACTGGTATCAGTTTGATAAAAAGCATTATCAAACATCACTAGTTTTATCAGAAGAACATTGTTGTTTTATGAGAAAAAAATTTCCAAATTTTTTAATTTCCTAATTTTAACAAAGTCAAAATTTTAGTAGATTCAAGTTACGTTTTAAAAATACAGTATTAATACCAAAATCAATGATACAAAGCATAATGTAGTATTAAATGAACAAATGTATACCAGGTTGATACATTCATCCCCAGAAAATGTACACAGGGATCAACTTTCGTGTTGGAGATAATACAATAATGAGTATATTGTATATTGCAGTATTGTCCTCCTTGCTACTGATTATTGGCAGAAGCCACTATAAGACATAGAGTAACAACATTGATGAACAAGAGTACATTGCCATTTTTGTCAGTTTAGTTTCAGTAATTGCCTCTATATTACCTTTGTCACAGCCATTCATGCCCATCTTGCTTCCATCTGGACACACATTACACTTCATGCCCTTCACCCCGGCCTTACAAGAGCACAGGCCCGACATCTGCTCGCAGTCGTCACGCACGGACCCGCTGGCGTCGCAGTTGCACGCTGCCCGTGGACAAGGAGAGAACAAAAGATTGATAAAAGGGTTGGATCAATTAGGGCAGTAACTGTCCTGAACTCACACATTCTGAGGGACCACAGAGGAAGATAAGTGTGAAACAAAAAGCCAAAGACAGACATCCAAAGAGGGCAACAATAATCCTGTCGTGTTCCTGAAAACAACAATGTGTGCTTTTCTTTGTCTTTGGATTGCGTATTGGCGTACATCCCTTTCCAATGGTTGCTGGGGGCAAACCTTGTTAAGGGATGCTGAGGAACATATATCAGCTTGTTGACTAGAAATGATCCTGCAGCTATGGGAGCATCTGAACTTTGACACCTCATCTGCAGAAAACTACTTCACAAGGGGGTGAAGCAGATGACTTGAATAAAAAATGGATGTTTATTGGATTCAGTGCAGTTTGGAGACAAATTGAGTGATTTGTGAATTCAAATTAGCTGTTTGAGATTATATATCTAAATCCAATGTGAAAATTTTATTTATCGTTTTATTTCATTTCATTTTATCACTATCAAGTACTATCAAGTATCTGGGCACTATACCAACTCATAATATATAATTTGTTATGCTATTTGTATATTATTATGTATATATTTGTATTTTGCTCACATCTCTTAATAACATGTTTATGGCATGTCGTCAAAATAACTTAAGGGTCACGAAATAAAGCCCCCTTTTTCAGCCCCTATTTTGCCTTGCTGAAATTAGAATGTTTTGATGAAGCAATCCTGTCTCAAGCGATTGAAGTATCCAATTGCGGTGGCGTTGCTGAGTGGATGTTTGTTACCATGACAACCAGGGTGTATCTAGAGCATTGGGGCTAAGCAAGGATCTTTGCTCAGCCTAGCTGGCACGACAGGCTGAAAAGTTTGGTGTGGCAGTGATATTATGTAAATTAGCAACATTGTGACAATACAATTCAGCAAATTCGACACGGTTTAAAATAGACAAGTAATAAAAGATTTACTTGTTTTGCAATTGCTCACTTGATGGGTGGGCAGATACTCGACAGACCCAATTATATATACGTACAATTCAAAACAAAATGTTCCATAATATATGCGACTCATGCATTACTTGGCCATTCAAAACCTCTAAAAAAGAGAAAGGCTTACGTGTGCAGCCGCTCATGTTCTCAGTCACGATACCGCGGAAGTTCCAGAAGCCCGGCTCGCAGCGGTCGCACTTTTGCCCGCCGACACCCGGCTTGCAAGAGCATTGGCCAGTGGCTGGGTCACATGTACCCTTGTAGGAGCCGTACACATTACATTGGCAGGTGCCTGAGGACAACACAACAACAAGAACAAAATAAATTCCTCAACAATACATTGTTTATTTCAGGTACTTCTTCTCACACAATGCAACTAAAAAAGGAGAGTTTGTGGATTTAGTAAGGATCAGCGCTCCACAAATAGACGGTGGAGAGAGTCAGCTAAATCTCGACTAAATCCGTGTTTATCCCTGTTTCAAATTGTGTTTTTCAGCCACATTCTACACCAAAGTCGAGATTTTACAATAGACACTCATTGTCCCATTTTCCTAATTCAATGGATCTTATGCATGGCAACGCTTCCAGCATTTCCGGCGGGAAGCTCAGGTGGCAAAACAGGTTTCATGTTCAATATGTTACAAGCTACTAGAATGCCACATGACTGAAAAAGTAACCTCTGTTGTTAAATGTGTGATAAGTTAGGGTTGCGTAATAGGTATATTCAATAGGTTTTCGAGGTCAAAATGACATCAAGAGTATTTACTTTTCAAAGATAGTGCCTACAGCCAACACTACGGTGTGCCTCGATGTTCAGCGTCAACAAGGTTTTGAGTTTGAACACATTTCTCATGTCACTATTTATTCACATGCGGACTAGAAGTTAACAAAAAAGCTGTTCTAAACAAAAAAGCTGTTCTAAACATTCATCTACATTTGAGCATTGGAGAGCTGACATAAATATAACTCCCCATAAACACTATTTCCCTCACATGTTTTTACACTATGTGAGAGCTGCAGTCTTGTGCCCTTATAAGGGCAATACCATAAGATTACACAACCACATTAGGAATAGCTAGCATTCTCATTTTTGAGCAACAAAGACATGGATTTAAGTATAGCTTAAAGGAAACTCCATTCGTGATAGTCCATTTCAAGATGATAGCCCAAGACGAGACAAAAGATGAGATTTTGCCTTGATTGGTCAAAAACTAAATGTGCAAAGATGCCGCATCGTCCAATCAGCTCGAAGTATTGCACAGCAAGCCCCACCTTTCCCGAACGGGTCTGCCTAGTGAAGTACCAGATTGATAATGTGAAGAACTCCCTCGAGTAAATCACAATTATCAATCTGGCTGGCGAGGTTACTTCCTTGTGACTTGAACCTTCCTGAACTCTTTATTTGAACCTTGTGACTCAAACTCAGTTGAGTGCAGACATTCCTAAGTCCAGCAGTATCAAATTGTTAGCAAAATGTTAGCTTAAGCGACACATATTTGGGATAATACACAAACGTGAGTAGGAATAGGCTAAGCATTTTTTTCACAATTCTGCTAACTTAAAAAAACAGCCATGGTGACAAAACAGGACATAGAAAAGGACTCACTCGGACAACCAGCGAGTCCGACTCCCAAGGCAGCTGTGAAGTTGTCGGCGCAGCATCCGTACACAGACAGAGAGCAGTGCTGGGACTCGGCGGGCTCCGGCAGCGATGTGGCTGAAATCACAGATGAGGTGGGAAACAAAAGGTGAAAAGAGGATGAGGGATGTCACCGTGAGCAAAAGAACAACAATAAATTGTGCTGTCAGTTGTATGGAGGGAACGGCACAGTAACACAATCACTGCAACTTCTTTGCCAACAAACAGATTGGCTCAAACATATAAAGTGGGTCTAGTGGTCGGCTTTAAGATTAAAAAAAATCCATTTGTGACTTCCTTGACAATGGCTCACAATCAGGAGGAAATGATGCTATTACCACCTTCAGTGAAAACAAACAACGGTGCAACTGACATTTAGAACCTAGTTGGAGGCATGTTCTCTTCATTTGTTCCTGTCAGAAATAACAGGATTGGAAATACTGCCCTTCAGCCATTCCACATCCTCAAAACAACAGACATGCTGCATAATACGGTGCTACTGCTAGACAGAAAGGTCTTTCTATGCTCAGTTTGTATGGCGCTTCTTTGTCTAAGGATGCAGTAACCTTCAACAGACCAACCGGCAGTGCTGAAAACATACATGTAAAAAAAGGACAATAATAAAGGACAATGGAACGTGCAAGTGTTTTCCAGCGTGTTTAGATATAATACAGTAATTCAATTGGAATATAAAAATAAATAAAAAGTATACAATCCACCCATCCATCCATTTTTTTTAACCACTTATTCCGCACAAGGGTCACAGGGGTGCTGGAGCCTATCTCAGCTGGCTTCGAGCAGTAGGCGGGGTACGCCGTGAACTGGTTGCCAGCCAATCGCAAGGTATACAATCCTTATATATAATATTTATTCTTATGAATATAGCATAATTTCCCATCATGTGTCTCCTGAACCTGCACAGCGTTGTCAGCCCCTTGTTTGACATTTAAGCCTTGTGGAAGTGAATGACAATGTTTGGCCTAAGGGGTTGTTTTGCTTCAGATATGTGAATTCTGCCTAGCAACAAGTGGCTGGGCATGTGTTAAATGAGTTATCCCTGCTGGATACATTTATCATATTAACTTTTATAAAGTGTTGAATGATGTTTGCTGGCTATATGAGTTATAATAGTTGAATACTGCCTAGCAACAAGTGCCCGTGTAAATATGACTGATAAAAAGAATCAAAGCAATGATATTGATCTACCTTGCTGCACCTGCTAGAAGGCAAACATTTTCTTATATATTTGTTTTCAGTTTGTAGACTTTCTGGTATGAAGCCTACCTAAGTCTTTGGTGCCCAACCCATTTGTTTTCGGCCAAGGCAAAAATATCAATCAAAATATTCATCTGATGATTTAGACCATATTTTTTTACAGCGAAATATAATGGTACAGACAGAAAACAGAGATCACTCCCTCTCTCAATCTCTTTTTCTTGGCTGCTCATTTGCCATCGTGGGGCTGAAGATACAGGGGTCATAAATCACACTGCTTACTAGTGTGAATATGAGTCTCGGCCTAATGGTGATGACTGGGCTTGCTCCTTTTCCAGTACTATCCAGCTCCAGGGATGGCCGTTGGTCATGGTTCATTTCACTTGCCACTTTCCTCAGCTCAATTCAGCTACAGTATCTCTGCTGAGCCTATGAGGTTGAGTCGAACTTTTGAGCACATATGTTCTTACTGCCCTTCAAGGGTTTTCACTTGCCATTGTTTGACCCAGTTGAACTTGCTCCGTGACATATTATGTTACTCTCGCATTGTCCTGGTCCGCTGCATTGCTTTTGCTAGCTTGTCACTAATATTTAGATTGAACCCCTCAAGTAGATAGTGAATTTGTTGTAGTTGATTTCGAGAACATTTTAACTGCAATACAAGTGTAAAGATAAGCTTGTGGTAATACTAAAACGTAAAAATATTAACACACAAAGATGCACTGTGGGTGGCTTTCATGTGCTAAATTTGAGATATCATCCCATTTTTACGTAAAGGGTACCATAATAAAAAATAAAAATAATAAAACACATAAGCTTAACCAACTTTAATTTTTCAGAATTTTCCGTGAGTCGTATTACAACCCAATGCAATATTCCTCATTGTTTACATTCTGCATCAATACGTGCTTGCAGGTCTTTGGCAAACTGCTGACTGCTATTCCGTGCACTTGGGTACATATTGTTGTTGTGTATTTGTACATATTGATTCTGTATGTCATTTGGTGATCTGGTACTTTTTACAAAAAAGAAATGCTGCAAAACGGAGTTTAATTGTTTCTACAACAATGACGAATGACTCTTTTGTATATAATTGTATTGTATTCAACTTAAGTTATGAAGCATATGGTGAAACTGGAAGCTTTTTGATTTGAATGTCATTGCCTGTATATTTTCTTCTTCATGTTTATTTCTCATAACACCCCTAGCACTGGAGTAAGTACGGCATAACAAAAACCTCCAAGATTTTGTGAGACTTTGGAGGTGCATTTTTTTAAAGACATATTTACTGAGACTTCAGAATTGCACAACGGTAAGTGGTTTTAACTTTTGAGTTTCTATGACACTTGTTAGCCGGTTTTGAAAATTAAACTAGTAACAACTGTTCCCCCTCCCCATCCAGAAATCGTTCATCCAGATTCGCAAGGATGAGTTGAAATAAGAGGCAAATGCAGCTGATAAAACCTCTGGCATCCTTTGCAAAACGTGTTTTTTTTCTATTCCTACAAAATAGCGAGGCTTTCAATGCTCTGCCAAGCATGTTTTGATGCTTCTTTAGTATTTGAGGTCAAATTAAGTTTCTCTCAACATAGCTAATCTGAAGGCCAGTGAAATCTCCCAACGTCCGAGTTTCATACCATTGGCCAATGGGAGAGCAGAGCCCAGCAATCATGTGCCCGTGGAAGGTTCTTTGGAAAAGGGATTGATTATCCATGGATGGAAGAGAAGCGTGACAGTCAGAGCCCAAAGAGGCCAGCTTAGGAAGCAGAACAATCTCGAGGGATGGGTGTGAAACACCGGCAATTTTCCCTCGCTCTCCAACTTACTCTCTTTTATTCCCACGGGGAATCAAACAGACCGAAATGATCACATGAAATCCCTTAAGTGGCTTTTGCTCTGCTTCCAGTCACACACTAAACGGTGCACTCAATTTAACTTTGGGAGGAGGACGACGGCAACCTACGCGGTTTAGCGGCCGATTTGACTCATCTAAAACATAAACGCAGTTGCAGGCAACGAGAGTGTGTTGATCCCCAAGTCAGGACCCAACGTTGATGCACAGCCTACGTAGCATGGTAGATGCAAATCAAAATGCTTACTGCCATTGGCTTTCACCTAATTCCTGTGAATTACAGTAAATTCATGGAAGGTATCCATCTTAAAATTCTCAATACTTTTCAAGACTACAGTTCTATATACTAAATTCCAAACACAGCAAAGACATCTAATTAATCCTTCCCCATCAATGGATGACATGAGAGAGCGAGAGATGTGGGATGGCCAATGACAATGAATGTTGGAGATGCACTGAGAGGAAAAACAGACCTGCACACAATCCCAGGTGCTGAACTGTCAACTGCTCTTGTCTCTCACATATGGCCTTCTTCAGCTCACACTCATTACTGTAAGTTTTCCCGTCTGAGCCACAAACCTTCACGTGAAACACAGAGAAATCAACAATGTATTATGAATCATAAATACTATTGCTGCCTGCGGTTATTATACCATTGTGGTAGGAAGTTACAAAAAATGGTGAATATTTTCATTTGTAATAATAATTTGAATTTGTATCAGCAAGCTAATAAGTGGTCAATTAATATTTAATATATTTGAACAATTAGCGGTTAAATAAACTACACTAGACCACCTTCATTGGTAACAATTTGACAAACTGGTTATGATTTTTTAATCTAGTTTGACTGGCAAACTAATGTAACTGAGGGAGCTATTAATTAAGTTCACAACCAATAAAAAAAATCAATCATTACCTCGATGTGAGGCACAGTGTGGCAAATGAAGTCACACACACATCGGTCTTCTTCGGCATCTTCGTCCAACGAGCCTCCAAACATGCGACAGCGGTCCTGTTCGCAGCTCTCCGCGCCAGACCCGGACCCTCCTGAGCCACAGTCTGCAAGACAATTATCATAGGCATAGTGTTAATTTGCATAGGAACAAACAGGTGAGATAGCAGCCAATGTGAAACTCATGCTGAAATGGCTTTCTTGAGTTGTAATATGGAAACAAGGAACTAATTCAAATACTCTTTTTCAAACTAACACTTTCAAGAATATTGAAGAACTGTTAAGATAATAACTGTACAGTTGCTAAAAGTTTTCTCACAGCCTAAATTTAGCCCTGGAGCGGGTTAATACTTGTTTTCGAGTGGGGAAATTAATTTGAAACAAATCAAGCGCCCTGCCACCGATGGTGTTTGAGTTCAGAGAATCCACAGAAAAAAGCTTGGCCACCAACTGTGCAGAAAAAAAATGGTGGAAAGGAGAGCTTTATGGCTGCCTGCTTTCAGATATGAGAATTTAACTAAATACAACATTGAGGTAATTGAGTTCCTAATTTCTAATTAAATCTCCCAAGACTTGTGAGAAAGTTGTCCCAGTAGATCCTTCACGGTGACCTTGGAAGAAATTTTATTGGTTCATTTCTATAAGTCAACGAGGTGCTCAGATTCGCCATATGTTGAACAACGCCCCATAATTCAGACCATGACCGCGACCGGTGGGATCACAAAACTGCTGTTGCAGCTGCTGTATAAACTTTAGCACACGGCGATAAATCCAAGTCTTAAAAACGGCAACGAAGAAGGAAGAAAGTGAAGCTGCAGGATTGTTTGGGGACTCGTTTAGGAGAAACAACAAACCTCGAGTAAAACTCCTGAAGGGGGAATAGGCGAAAGCGTGTGAAGGCAAGGAATGAAAGCAGTCAGCTTGGAAAAGATGGAGTTAATGTCAGATGGAGAGCGCATGCAAGAGAAGCACCCGAGGGGGAAACACAAAGTTCATTTGAAACAAATTTGTCATTCAAAAAAAAAAAGGGAAACATCCAACTAAAAGCTTTCAATGCGGCAAAAAAATAATAATTTTTTAACCGAAGTATGCAGAGTTTGTTTTGATGACCATTTATACATCGGTACCTTTGCGTAAATAGTAGGATACAATTAGCAAGATTTCACTAAAAATACAAAAGATTATCAGGAAACCAGGAGAGGTGTGGAAGGGAAGAAGCTATTGACTACACAAAATCCACAGAAATTTCTCAAGATGCACTCTAAAATCATGTCAGAATAAGCTTAGCCATCATTAATGTAAGCTTCAAAGAGAGTTCAATCTTCTAATTTGTGGCATTCTGGAGTTATACAACATTCTCCCAAGTACATTCTATAACAAGTCAAATGAGCAGAAAGAGAATGGAATAAAAGCACAGCCATTCCAGGGTTGGCCACTTGCCCCTGCGCCGGTGTACGCAAGCTCAGCAGTACACAATAAAAGAGAAATGCAGACGAAGCCAATTGGTATTCCACTCAAGCCTCCTTCTCCCAGACAAATAAATAGAAGAGATAAGACACAGGAATGGAATATAGAAAAGTGAAAGGCAAACGGGGGAGTCCTAATTAGCTTTTGCTCTCTGATGTGCCCACCATGCAGCTGGAGAACCTTTCAATTAATGTGTGCCCGGCCAAGATGACTACATCAGCTCTCTGCATTGCCCATCCAGTCACTGCTACTCAATCCAGTCGAAACCCTCCGTCTATTTAGCAAAAGGAGCTCTATTAAGATTCAGTGGTGAGGTGAGGGAGAGGAAATAAATAGCATACAAAATACGCAGAGGGAAGGAAAAAAATCATTTTGAGCATTTGACAATGTCAATAATAGAGGAGGATGTTTTTGTCTGGAATGTCTCTAAGAGTGTCGAAGCGCTAGACAAGGAAATAATAGAGGCGGATGTGACTGCTTGACCACATTAGTCAGGCCATTCAGTCTGCTGAGGTCCAAAACACAGTGGCATCTATGCATCAGGGCCAAGATAAACTCAAACCACATGTTTTATCAGTGAAATGCAAATGCCTCTAATTGCTTGTTGTAGCTCCAATACAGTCAATCCAGATTGAACAGTAAACCGAAGCAGTAGCGCTATAGGTACTGTATATGTATACAATTGGTTAGGTAAATACTCAGAAATTTCCAAACTCCTCATCTGGGTATCAACTCCAGTCTTTAACATGACAGGCAGGTATATTGTCAACTATGCAGACAAGGCATGGCATCGAGGTATTAAGTTATAGTGTGATGTTAGGAATAATGTTTTAAATTTCAGTTAAGGTCTTCCGTTGGCATTTTCATACGAGAACCGCCTTTTAACCCCCAGCGTAGGTCATGCACTGCTCTCATGTGCCACTTTTCCCGAGTGGTGAAAATACACTAAAGATAGGCCAATCCGAGTGTGAAATTAAACAGGTGATAAATTCTCCTGTAAGGTGGACAGAGGGGGCAGTCATTTTTCATTACTGCAAAATTAAAGCTGAGAGAAAACAAGTTCCATTTTATGCTTACTGCCCTTGGTTTTGTCAAGCAAAATTAAAGAGGAGTTTTTGAAGAACCTCTTCCCTGGTCTTATATCCTAGATTTGAAGTATAAGAAGTGGGTACATTTGTATTAGATGAGTAGCTTTGCTGTCTGTAGCAGAGTGAGCAAATATAGTCTCTAGGATTTTATTCTGAGATTGAGTGCAAAGGAAACGGCTTATGAAACCCATTCAGCAGCTAAATTATGTGTTTAAACAAGTTTTCAACTATGATAGTAGGTTGTGTTTGTACTTTCATATTTTAACATGCAATGGAAGACTTTTATACCTACATAATTCACACCTACCTACCTTCCTGCACAATCTTGAGACGCTGGGATGCCTCAAATTTGTTTGTACTCTGTTTGAAAATAATTTCTCCTATAACAAATAATGCAAATTAAACCTGTTCAAGAGTAAAACTATTACTATCAGAAAACCAATTCAGAATGTGCTAATGTAATTGCAACCAATTTAAATTCCAAGATAACTATTCCAGTACGGACACTTTCCAGATGGACTGAGAAACATATGGCTCAACTGCTCACACAGTCATCTAGTGCAAACTGTTGAAGACTGTCAAAACAAAGAAGAAGACACTCTGGACTCTGTATGATAATGCTAAAAGCAACATTAACAACAAAGCAATGAACTTCTATCTATGCCAGAAATTCCCAATTATTCCCCATGTTCCAGTGAAATGCACGATGGATAATTCCTTCCAAGGCTTGTATATTACTCGGATTGAAATTTCTGGGGGCAGGAATCAGGCTGGAAAAAAAACTTAATTTGCAGTTTATGCCCATTTTAACTAATTGACCGAGTGACTAAGAGCTAAACAATATTAAGGATAATAACAAATGCAGTAACACTGCACTTCTTACAGATGGGTTTGTAAGACCAAGTAAGAAAGACATACCTTGTGCTTCTCCCTGCATAACTTTATCGATCACAGCCAATTCAAGTGCTGTCTGTACCATTTTTCTTCCCAAGGGGCCTGATTTTTTTGATAGAAAAGAGTGCAAAATGGAGAGAGACTAGAGTGGGCGACAAGGCAGGCGGCGGCAGTGAGCGAACACAAAAAAGAGACACGATTCTATTGTGTGAGCCTCTGAATGAAAATGAGCAAATGATGGAAAGTGGTGGATGCTCGGGGACAGTCTGAACTAGGCGTAGAATGAAATAGAAAAACTAAACCATCAGGCAGCACGACCTAGAGTGGTGCCCCTCGGGGGAGGCGAAGGTCTCTGGCTGATGCAGGGCCACAAGCAGACATTGTGGCTGGAGCGGGAGATGAATGCCAGAGTGTGATGCGGGGGACACACTTGCGCATTTCTTCATGCTCTACATAAAAAAAAGTTCACTCTCTCAGTCAATGAAATGATGTTAAATCTACCACAAGAGGCTTTGGCATCATTAGTCACCTCACAAGCCCCCGGCCAATGTGGTAGACAATGGCAATGAAGGAACCCAGGGTGTCGGAGAAAGAGAGGGGGGGGGGGGGGGGTGGGGGGATGGGTTGGGGGGGGGCAATGAAAAGAAACACCCGTGGCAAGCTGTATAAATGGAAGTGGATTCATCTCATGTCTATTTGCACCATCCTCCACCTGCCCCCTCTTTTCTTCTCCGCAGCTACCACCCAACCCTCCTGCTGGCAGGAGTAATCTGCTCCCCTTCACACGTTGTCTGCTTGCTGTGATCACCCACAAGCCACGAGGGGAACGGCGTGCCACCATCTGCATGACAGCCAGAGGACAGCTCTTTGCTCCATGCAGAGTCGCACTTGAGGAAGGGAATGTGATATCGCCGCCTGGCTCTGTCAGCGCCGATCCAGATATGATTTGCTCACCGAATTAGATCTAATTCATTGAAAATACAACACTACACGAGAACGACAGACTGAGCTACAGGCTTAAGAACTATGCAAAATGCACTAGGAAAGAGTAACTGGATAAGTAGGGCTCCTAAAATGATTCAGAAACAAGAGCCCATTTTATTAGTCAGAGCAAAAACAAATTGATGGTCATTCAATATAAGAGTCTATAGTAAAATTGCACCGCAAATCAAGGAACAGCAGTTAAACAGATACAGCCACTGACAAGATTAGGTTCAGTTTTAATATTTCAAACACAACAATAAACTATTATCCAATTGTTTATGATCCTGCATATGTTTATACAACGACCACAAAAGTTGTAAATTAGGTCTCAATAATACAGATCAGCAACAATTTCCATGCTCATTTGATTGCTCTACTTTTCTTTTACATACAGGGTGACCCTAAGGGAGGCACTGAAAACACATTTTAAAATTCACTTTTGTTTTTTTATAGGTACCGTAAATAACGTCAAACAATTTGAGGAAAGGACAAAGACGGTGGATTTGTACCGCAGGAAGGAAGGCCGAAAAGTACTTTTAAGCAAAAATAGCAAGGATTGTAAAATAAGGAAGCAAGTTTGAAGGTAAGGGGGAAAGGAGATCAGGAAAGATGGAAGAAAAAACAGATCTAAACAGAATGCTGCTATGCACTTTAAGATACAACCATTTTAATACAATCTTATTTTTTTATTAATACCGCGGCAGAAAAAAACGTGTAATCCATACCTTCCTTATATTTTGGCTAGATTATTGTAATGCACTTTATTTTGGAGTCAGCCAGTCCTCCCTGAAGCGTCTCCAAAATATTGCAACTCGCCTACTAACCGTTGCTTGTAAGAAAGAGCACGTAACTCCAATTCACTCGGTCCCTGTTTATTTTAGAGTTCATTTTAAGATTCTTTTATTTGTTTTAAAACTTTAAATGGTCTCGCCCCACGTTACCTTTTCGAGTTCCTCCACCGCTATGCACCTTCCCGGTGTGTCACGTCAGGTACTGGAGGTACTGACAACTGAGCAACGGTTCAGAGATGACCAAGCCTTTTCCATCATCGATCCCTTTCTTTAGAATGACCTCCCCGCTAAATGTTAGGCAAGCGCTTTCTCTGTCCATTTTTAAAACTCATCTTAAAACATGTTTTTATTCTTTGACTTTTGACTCAGAATGAGACTCTGTGTAAGTGTTTTATGGTATTAGCTGTTTATATGTCATTCATTTATTGTTTGATCTGTCTGTTTTTGTATATCTTTAACTCATTTTCTCCCAAAAACATAGAAAAAACATTCTAGTTTAAATATTGCCATGGTCCCATGAACGTATTTATATGTTTCGGCCATCAGGTGGCAGCAGAGTATAAGAGATCAACCAGGGCCATGTTGCAAAAAGCTCTTTTCCCCAATGTTTTAAACATGTGAATAATGATGAAACTTATTATATAAAACTATATTATTATGCTAATTGCTGCAAAACGGAAAAATATAGAAATATACTTTTTTTTCCTGATGAAAGAGACTCTAATCTTTCTTTTGGTAGGTTCCATGTTTTTATAGCAATAGATCACAATATTCTGTGGGTCTTGCAAAATCAGTCAAAATCCAGTAAAACAGCCAGAAGCAAAGGGGGTTGCTTCAGTGAAAATGGCTGGGAGTGAATGAGTTAATGTACAAAGCTTTGTATGCAGTGATGGTTGTAATTTTCTTGCGGTTGTGAAAAATATTCGCTCATTTTGAAAACTGAGCTCAATATTTTGTTTTTTTTGATTGCGTTAACATCCATTGAGTGATTGGGCGCCTATTATGTCCGTTTCAAGATATTTTTAGATGCAAACCAGCATAGTGCATGTGCTGGAATCTCTGAATCCACACAACAAAAGAAGCTAAGCTTGACAAAATTATTTATAAATGTCCAAATGACAGTCTTTTAATCAGCCAGAATTAATTGCCATTCCCCATGATGGGCTTTATTTATGGACACACAGTTCCAGCTCATTCTCCCTACTCCAGTTCATTAGCATGCGGTGGGTTGCATGTGATTCCATTAGCAAAAAAGGCACAGATGACAGAATACTGTACATCAGGTCAGCTGATTAAGATGATTACGCAAGTTGAACGGCCGGTTGGTTAACATAATTACGCTATTTCAAAGTCCATTTCCTACCTTCATCGCAGCTGCCAGCTTTCGCTACCTCGACTCTCTTCCTCTGCACGCACGAGGACAGGCGGAGTTCACACTCGTTTTCATAGGTGGTGCCATCACTTCCACACACTGGAGAGAACGCTTCACCGGAGCACGGTGGGCACTCGCACTTACTTTGGACACAGCGGGCGCCCCAGGCACACACAGTGTTGCCACAAGTTTCTGAAAAACACACAAGGGAAAAAAATTGCATAGTGTCAGTGAAGCTCACCATTATTAGGAGTTTTCCAGGGCAAACACAAAACCTTTTGTTGATGATGAACATATATCTTTTTTTCATTCCTAAAGGATTCATACATAATCGGCTTAGCGGGTAAAATTACTTACTGCACTCTTCCTGGCTGACCACTCGCAGGTCCATCTGTTTTTTGCAGGCCCGCACATGCAGCTCACACTCGCTGGTGTAGGTCATGCCATCACTCCCGCATACGGGCTGGTGGGACTCCACACACTCTGTTGCACAAACACACTGTCCACTTTGGGCGTCGCAGATTGCTCCAAAAGAGCAGTTGGCACAGGCCTCATCTAAAAGGAAATAAAACCAGTCAGTGTATGGCTGATAATTTTTAATAACAAAGGGTGTGTTCTTAATGTAGCAAAGTAGTAGCAACGATTTAAGAATAGAGAAATGCTGAGTTTCCAAATTGATATAGTAACACACAACCAGAGTCTACCTGAGGCAAGTTGTGTTCATTTGAACAAGACTCTAAAAAGAAAAAAGAAAAAAAAAGGGTTATATCTTTACAGATTCATATCCGAGGACAGGGATGAAAAGAGTCCTGAAAATTCTCAAGAGCATTGTTGGCATCAGTGAAGATATTTGAACTAGGCTCTATAAAAAGCTCAAACTCACAAACAGAAACGTTTTTAATTTTCTCAGCAAAACAACACACATTCCATTAATTTTGAAGAACTGGACTAAATAATTGGACTGATAGCTGACTTTCATGATAACCTGACACAGCTAATTAAATATCATGATGGTTAGTGCGATATTCACTCTAAACAGCTGGGTCAAAATTAACCCAATAATGGATTAAAAAAAAAAAGACCGATCCACTTTCTGGGTCAATTTGACCCAAATTTCTGGGTAGTTTTATACATTCCATTCCATTTTCCTAAACAAAATGACCCAATTTTTTGACCCAAGTAAAGGATGCGACCAATGTTTGTGACCTGTTTTACACTAAAGGCACACTCACACAAGGGCCATTTATTTCGTACCATTGTTTCTGGTCGCTCGCTATATACGTCGCACGTACGTACGTACGTGACGTCATGGTTACGTTTCGTGCGGCGACTACTCGCCGTGGCTGTGCACATGTGCGGTCAACCGTACCGTTCTCTGGCCCACCTCTCCTAATCATGCTAAAATGGGGATCTGAACCGTACTCAGGCGCGGATCGATTGCGCTCACACTACCGGACTAAAGCAGCAAGCGTGCTTGGGCACGGTACAATAGCCCTAGTGTGAGTGCGCCCTTAAAGACCCATTACTTAACTCAAAGTTGGGTCAAATTGACCCAAATACAGGATCGGTCCACTTTTGACCCATAGTTGGGTTATTTTTTTACCCAACTGTTTTTAGAGTGTGTTGTCACTCGTTCTGAACATGAGAAGATCGGGTTTGGTGGCCTTAGTTTAGCATCTCTGCTTCTTGTAGATGATGTGGTTTTGTTAGATTTTTCAAGCCACATTCTCAAACTCTCAATCAAGTGGTTTGGAGCAGAGAGTGAAGCAGTTTGGATAATAATCGACACCTCCAAATTTGAGACCATAGTCCTCAGTCAGAAAAGTGTAGAGAGCTCAATCGAGCTTGGGGATGAAATCCTGCCCCTAGAGGATAGGGTCAAGTATCTAGAGGTCTTGTTCATGAGTGAAGGAGTGGGATATCAAATTGGTCCGGCATATGCAGTGACACGAACTCTGCATTGGTCTGTTGTGGTGAAGATGGAGCTGAGCCTAAAAGGCAAAGCTCTTTATTTATCGGTTGGTCTACATTCCCACCATCATCTATGCCGGTCATGAGCAGTGGGTCGTGATCACAGAAAGAGAAACATCCGCAATGAGAGGAATCAGATGAGGTGGCTCGGCATTTGATTAGGAAGTCTCCTGGATGCCTCACTAATGAGGGGTTCTGGGCACGTCACACTGGGAGGAGGCCCCGTGGACGACCCAGTACCAGTACATGCTGGAGAGACTACCGTATCTCTAGTGGCAGGCCTGAGAATGCCTTGGGATCGCCCTGCAAGAGCTAGATGAAGTGTGAATTTTCGTTCCTTCTAAGTGATCTTATACTATATATATAGTCTCACATTTCTTAACAGCGTGATTGAAGCGTGATGAAGGATTCCTTTAAAGAAAGGTTTAATGAGTTACTGTTACTGTTTGAATGATTTTCATATTTTTAAAACATTTGGGAAGGGTAAAACTATATGCTACCCTAGATCCCAGATTTCTTTTTTTTTTTATATCTCAGGTGGGTCTGGAACATATCCCCAGGAATAAATGGTACACTGTAATGTTATATATTTAAAAAAGAAAAAACAAACTGTATACAAATTAGTGCTGCTTATCGTTATAGCTACTCTCAGGTCAGTGCAGCCATAAATCAGGAAGTGATGTCGGTGAGCATTGTCCGTTATCAGGTGTGCATCCCGATAGTGGACTTGCCTTTTTATCAGCCGCTCTGCCCCTCAGCTGCCTCTCCATGTGGAAGGATCTTCAATCCAAAATGTATCCCAAACACATCAGATTGAAGGACCGCATAAGAGCAGTTAGATGTTTTTTAATTATATTAATTGTGATTACTTGATTGTCAGGCCTATTTGAGCTTGTTGTTTTCACTATTTTAGGAGAACTTGTCCAGAGCTTAGCCTCAGATAAAAAATAAAATAAAATAAATAAAAGCTACACAACAATACAAGCACAACTTTTCATACAGCAAGACAATGTTCAGCCTCAAAAGTGAATTGAAACGGAATACCCGTCAATTAAGACATACCTCAGAATCAAAAACAGCAGGTAGATCTTACTCAATTTTTTATGCATGTGGATCTGCACTTTAAAAAATACTTTATTGTTGGTTATGTATATTGTGTTATAGTTGCATTTCTTTTCTGAGAAGCATTTGGACTACATGGAGAATCCAAATGGAACTAGAGAAGCATTGCAATAAATGTACTTGATTCATTCATTCAACACATTTTGATATTTGTGCATCTATGCCTAATAAGCAGAAATTTGAGCAACTCGAGTTTTGATTTGTAACTGAACATTTAACTGCTGCGTGTAGATTTACATCGGCTG
Organism: Leptonotus elevatus; assembly: GCF_054856555.1. Classification (NCBI taxonomy): domain Eukaryota; kingdom Metazoa; phylum Chordata; class Actinopteri; order Syngnathiformes; family Syngnathidae; genus Leptonotus; species Leptonotus elevatus. Next base: position 25,546,667 of record NC_141240.1, read on the forward strand.
CCGAATTGAAAGGCAACAAACAAAGATGCTGAGTTTAATGATACAAAACAGAAACCATGATAGCATCTGTAATTGTCATGCTGCATTTAACGCAGGTGTTCCCACAATGCTCATTTCCTTTAATACCCTCTAAGATTCATCAAGGTGCCTTTGAAAGTCCCTGGGCCTCAACTGGAAACCTCTGATGTTACTAGTTATTAATCTCTGATTTATTCTTTTCTTCTATTTGGTGGCAATGGGCAATTTAGTTTTGTGCAGGGTGGGAGAAATGTTGCCTTTAACGCACCACAGATTGAACTCCATTGGTGTAAATAATACAAATACTCTTTATACCCTGTATTAATTTAAGACTGGCATCTCTGCCAATGTTCAACTGCTGAAATTTTTTTTTGTTTCTTCATGTGTGTGCGTGACAAACATAATGATGGCTCCATATTATTTTTGTTCCATTGACTCGAAAAAATTGAGCAACACTTTCACAAATTGTTTGGACTCCTCCAGGTACAACAATCACTCCCCTTCACAAAATTCTAAAGATGCAGTGTTTTCAAAAATATTAAGTTTGATAGAATGTTAGGTGATTGAAATTGTTATTTGTGGTCCACACCAGAGAACCGAACTACAGTAGTAGTATTACCTAATGCTGTTGGTGTGGCGTTCACACTGCAGCTCAATTCCGATTTTTTCACAAGTATCAAATTTTTTCATGCAGTGTGAACGACACAATTCCGATTTTTTCACACCAGACCTGGGCTTCTTTCATATGTGGATATAAATCGGATATGTATGCGATGCGTATGCATTGTGAACGCTCATCTGCACGCATCTGATTCATACATCATCAAAAGCCTGATATGCGCTCTGCGCAGGGGGGGAGAGAGTGCTTGGAAGGGAGACTACTGACACGACAAGTTGTTTTGAGTGACAGTTATTTGTTTTTAATCACACTTGAAACATGAAGCATAAATTTGACCTGTGTGGCGATAGTAGAAATTCAGCCCTGCAGACTGTTCATCACGAACGGCGATGATGCGACGTCATCTTTGGTAGACTTCTCAATAAAATGAGGAGGTCAAGGAGTGTCTACTCATTTCCCCTAAATTACCACTTCCAACCTCGCTACTCTGGCGACATGAGATGAAAAAAATAAGTCAGACGGATTTCTGTTGCTGTTGGTAAACAGCACATTCAAAACTGACGCACGAGGAAGCCGATGACAGCAGCCAACCAGGAGCGAGCGTGAAAACAGTCCACCAACCAGGAGCGCGGGCGTTCCCACAGCTGAATTTGCATAATGTATGCAGACAAGACATATGAATCGAACTCCTAACACGTCCGCGAAACGAGTCCACCAGTCCACCAATCTGTAGCGTGCCATGGCACAGCTAAATTTACATATGACACTGATAAAAGTCGCCTGCCTCAGTGGCTTGGCTAGCGGTAAAGCGTTGCGAGTCGGGACAATATTTACTTCTATGAACACCGCAATGTGACGTCGTTGTTTTGGGTGTACGTCACTCGACGTCGCATCACGGGCACGTTGCGTTCACATTAGATGTCGCATTTGTTGTTGTAATGTGAATGGTACATAAAAAGATCGGATTTAACAAGAAATCCGAATTGGGCATCACACCCTGCAGTGTGAACGTAGCCTTATACATCACACTCACCTATGTGTAGCATTTGTAAAACCAGTGGGAGGGGAAAAATCTGGTGTGGAGCAGGTTATTTTTTCCTATTCTCACATCAATCAAGCAACTCAGCTCTATCTGTTTGGCTAAAGCCATACGAACGACCTCGTTCCTGAGGTGACTGTTATATCCAGCTGAGACGTCTATTAACCAACCGCGTCTGTCCCAGCCCACCGAGACAAGGTGGCGAGGTCACCCACCACTAAAAATGCCAGTGGGGAGTGGATTCAAGGGGGCGGGAGGGATTGGGGAGTAGAAATCTTAAGAATAATAAAAAATGTCACTCATAATGGTATAAGGTTGTACCAGAGTCACACAGACAACTGACTCCCCCCCCCCCCCCCCCCCCACAACCATCTGGGATGGGAATACAATCATATTGGGGTCTAACATGAGCACACGCACAAACACACAAGAGGCCGCATAAAACCTTATAGGGAAGGTGGATGGGAAACACTACTCAGGATTAGTATTTCATGAATTAGATACGCTAATTGTATCATTTCAAACAGTGGCCCAAACAGTGTCACTAAAGATAGCTGCTATAATATATTAACAGTGTATGTATTATCATAAAGAAAGCAACCAAGATCTACCATTTAGTGATTCACTTTGCTCAACTGCATTTGGAGCAAATGCAAGTGAACCGTAACGGATAGCTATTGTATCGAGTTGGGGATTGCAACAATAATTCATTTGGCTAGTTTAGCACAGGTCTTACATTTTATACAGTTTCATGGAAATCTGCTATCTTACATTTTTTTTTCCACATCTCCTGAATATGCAACAAAAAAAACATCCATCCATCCGTCTTTTGCTTCAAATTCTTTCAACAGAACAGTGTTGTATTATTACTTCAGCTAATGCTAAATGCTATCTTGTGCAAATTGCTAAACAAGTCAATCCACTCTTTATTATCTAACCCTTTTTGCTTGGTCCTGTTAGCCATTGGAAGCTGGCTGTCTTGTTTACTTAGCACCGACTGGTCCTGCATTGTAACAAAGTATGTCACTAGAAATCTCAGCTAGCTTGTGTTTAACCTGGGACGTCTGGTCACCGTATTATTACACTATTGCTAGCAGTCAGCTTTTTTTTACAGCCATACTGAGGGCTAATTTCGAGAGAAAAAGCGATACCTGAAAAGCGTGACAGTGCTGCAGTATGTGGTGTCATTTCTGGCTATGCCAAGACAGTTTGCACCGAAAATAGTGCATTAACGAAGTTAATTTGATTACATTTTCTTCAGAAACTGAACTGTTCTTCAACAGGGTTGTTTTTTAACTGACGGTCCACTGTATATTTAATTCCGCTCCTCCCTTTCTGCCTCATAAACACTGTTCGTAGAGGAAATAGCCTGTAATAATTAGCTGGGATTACAGGGCATCACTTGTGATTGTGTTGAATGAAGCTGTGCAAACAGCCCAAAAATAACTCACATGATCACGGCCATCGTTTCGCAGATGGCTAATTCTTGGCAAACCAATGGCTCAGCAATTTTTTTTATGGCTATACTGCCAAAAAGCAAAGAACCAACCATCCATTGGGCTGGATTTCTTACTGGGCTATTGCTTTTTTGGATAAACAATTATTAATTTTAATGCAGACACATACCATTCACCTGTGGCACGGCACAATTTGTGTCAACATTTGTTTCAGCCCATCAGTGAGGGCTAGTTTTATGTTCTGTTGCCATGATACCAGACACAATTTATAGAGAGCCGTCAATAGAAATTTGAGTGATGCTCTACACAGGCATGCATAGATGAGTCAATCCATGTTAGACCTTGGCAACAAAACCCCTCTGTTATCTACTCAGTGCAGGGAAAACATCAAACCTTTCCTCATGTTGCAAAACAAGTGGTCTAGCAAACAATCACACAAAATGGTTCTAAATTTAAGGTGAATGTGATGCCACACCTGAAAAGTGAGAATTATCCAGCTGTATTGATCACTCCGCTTGGCCCTCTGCAGCCTTATTCTCCAAGAAATTATTTTCAAAATATGCAGAGCAAAAATCCATCATAGTAAAACGCTGTGAAAGAGATATTGAGTGAGGAAGTTGGGCGTGCGGTGTGGAGCACGATAATTGCCATACTTTAGTTCAGTGTGTGTGTGGTCTTGTTTTTGTTACATAGTGGGGCCAACTTTTCGGGATTTCACAGAGTTGTGGGGCCCATTCGTCCATGTGGGGTCCACCCGTCCATGTGGGGCCATTTTGATGGGCCCCACAAGTTTAAACCTCTTTTTAAGGCTCAAGACTTGGTTTGAATTGAGTTATGGTTGAGGTTAGGGTAAGGAATAGGGGTAGGCAATCATTTTTGATGGTTGGGGTTAGAAAATGCATTATGTCAATGAGATGGCCCTACAAAGATGGTAAAACAAACTTGTGTGAGTGTGTGTGTGTGTGGGGGGGGGGGGGGATGAAGTGAGAGGACAAAAAAAAAAAGACTGAAGAAAATACTCGATCACCAATGGAGCCTGTGGGATAATTGGCCTGCCAAAATGGCATCGAGAGTATTCACTGAGTGGCTTTAACAAGCTGTAAATCTCTTCTTGGGACTGTGTGTCTGCAAAGTGGATCTGTAGATATTTGTTCTACTTGAAGCTCCATTGTCCCCTGTGAGCTAATGATTAGCTGATGCGCCGACACAGCCAGATAATGCCAAGTGACTCATGTAGCCAATTACACACAAGTATGCTCTGTGTTCTCTGTGATTGGGATGAAAGTGCAACACGACACTTAAAGGTCAGAGAACGAATTAAGTCTACAGAAAGGCTGAGAGTCGAGAGTTTGGCCTGTGTTAGAGAACATACCCCATACCTTTGAAACAATGTGTTGTAATTCAACATGATCGGACACCAGAGTAGAAGGAAATCATTTACGTACTTTACATTTTTTTTCTAACACTCTGGTGTGACGTCTATGCACCAGTAAGCGTGCTGTGGCAATCATATATCCATCTGGATCTGTTGCCATTCCCAGGTGATGTTTCGAACAGAGGTTGTTTTGTGTTTGGGGGTTTGTTTATTTATGTGATGTTTTCTTATTATTATTACTACTACTATGTTTGTCTTGCATATTATTCCAAATCAGCAAAACATTATTATGCCTATTCACATTGTAGTATAGGACAGTATAAGATGACAGTGAAAGTGCAACTAAGACATGTCTGCCATCTAGTGGTGACCGCTGATATGACAACTTAAAACTATAGTTGATCCCTTCATATTGCATCATTCCTTCTTTTTTTAACATTTTTTCATATTTTGGGATTTTCCAGGATTTCCCCCCCACCACTCCATCCCCGTTTTCTGTCGAAAACATATAATGAATGTCTATCAGCATTTTTTGAAAATAATTTTTGGGCTCGTAAAAATAGATAAATAAATAATGTTTTTGTTTTTTCAAATGTTTATTTTTTATTTTGCGGGAAAATTAATCAAGCCGCTAGTTGCCCATCCCTGATATAGGGTAAGTGGCATATTAAAAACCTGGAGCATCTACATTCAATCATTGGGCAATTTTGAATGAGGCATTGAATGTGAATTGATTCTACATCAGCTGCAAAGAAAGTAGCTATGTGAACCACTACACTACCAATAGCCCTTTGTAATTATAAAACTTAAAATACATAATGTTTTTGGTGCCATTTTACAGTAATACACTAAATTGTTATGTAAGTTTTAGAAAACGTTTTTGGCATTTATTTGTCATCTTTGACATCTTTTTGAAATGTTATAGCGCCCAAAAATACTACAGCATATTAATTGACTAACTCCAGTACCTATTTGTACAAAACCCTACTACATTTTTTTTCCTAACACAAAATTGTTTGTTTCTTTGGGCTTCTGAATGAGGACCCGGCATATCTTTGTGATGTCACTTTAAACATGCAGATACTCACCACAGGGTCCTTTATGATGGATGTGGATGGATTTCTGCAGAGCGCAGCCCATCGCTCGCATCTCACAGGGGCTGCCGTAACTGCTGCCGTCAGAACCGCATACGGGGTCTGATGTTTGAGGGCAGGCTTCCAGGCATTCACACACGGGCTCATCGTTTTTGACCACGCACACTGCGCCGTGATGGCACACTTTATCCAAACAAGGGCTCGGCGTGTGGAGATCTGAAGACCAACAACCCAAGAGACAGAAAGTTATTAAGGAACAGTAATGGGGTTTGGTAATTTCAGGCAGAGGTTGGAGAATGGTCTTGGGTTAGAACAGGCAAAGGTGACAATTTGGAGTACAGATAAACTGGGCACTGCTATAAATTAATTAGGAGAGTGGGAGTCAGAAATTTGACTGCAAAACCACACTCTTATCTGTTCCGCCTCATCTTCCTGTAATTTTTCTATGTGACTATCCTTTTGTATGCTGAATCTTTGAGCAGTCTACTCAAACTGGTGGCATGGAGAAAAGCCAAGACAAAAAAACGCTGCCCTGTGGCACAGCAGAGATGAAAAAGCCTACGAACAATGGTTGCAAGTCAACGTCAGGATTAATTGACATTCACAGTGTGCCCCTTCAAAGGCTGCCATTTGCATCTCAGCAAGAGCCATGGCTTCAGTCCAAAAGAGTAAAACATATAGAGAACAGAGAAATAATAATAAAAAAATTAAAATGAGGAAAAGAAAGAAGAAAGAGGCTTCTGCTTAATAATTTAAAAACTGCAAGCTCCTGGGCAGAGGCAGATATGAAATGTGAACATCACAGGGAGGTGTCTGCTCCAGTCTCTCCACTTACACTCCAGCACAGCTTCATTAAAACGAAGGCTGGATTCGGCACCGACACTTCTCGGAAGATGGGTGTAAGCGGGGCAGACAGGACCTGAGTTGATCAGGAGAGGAGGAAACCCGACCTGTCGTTTAATTGGAGCCTCCCGTCCTGACTCAATCAATTCTTTAAAACCGTACCAGTCAATGGAAGTATTAGATTGAGGTGTGATGGCAGGGTGGTGTGCACTTCTGCATCAAAAGTTTGCGACTTTCATCAGAGCCTTCAGCCATGAAGGATGATCTCTCTGCCAACTGTGGTGCATCTACAGGTCAGAGCAGCAAATAAATCTTAATGAAAAATTGCCAGTGAAGCCTCAGACCAACTAAAGTCTTCGTTTTCAGTCTATTTATTATGTGTTGCTTTTGTTAGAAGGGTCGGAGGTAAGGCTGTCCATTGACCAACTTTAGTGTGACCATTAAGGGATTCAATAGCATCATTCCTTAGCATAGTTGGAGTCTTATGATTGATTTGTACTACAGTTGGAGTACTTGCAACGCTAATGCCACAAATGAGTTATTCTCTGTTAAACAAAGAGTAAACATCAATGTCCCCAAATTATAGAAAACAGGCATGATTAGGTTGAACTGGAAAGAAAGTTTTTTTTTCTTTTTTTTACCTCTCACCACCGACGTATGCAATTTGTAAGTAAGCAATATCCTGTTAATGAGTGTTAATAATTACTTAACATTCCATAGTATACCGATTGAACATGTAATCGTTTTGGCTTTTCTGAGAGGTTATATAAGTGGTCTACTGGCTACTAAATTATTTGAGACACTGGGGGTGCACATAAACACGTAAGCTGTTTTGCACAAGTTGAATTTAGGCTAACTTTGAAAAACGAATGACTCCTCTGCAACCCTTTTCAAAGTGCGCAAGCTTAAGCTTAACTCCGGCCTGTGCAAAAGTTCAGCAGACAAAGTTGCAAGCAACCGCAGCCTGCGATAACGCCCTGGTCTCCCATTTACTTTGTTTCGCACATGTAAAAAAAGATAAAAAGTATTTCCATCCCAAACTTCTTTTATCGCACACTACATCCTAGGGGCAAAATTTCCGCCTGATTTATTAATGGGAGAGCATGTCAGGGACAAAAAAAAAAAAAAAAAAAAAACCTCACCCCAAGAAATTGAAGATTTCATTTTCTCTGAGAGGAAGACGCTTTTGAGTGTTCTTAACATTGTCCTGTGGGATGGTATTCTTAATACTTTCCCTCGCCACAAACGCTTAAATCCAACACCTCATGCATGTACTGTATGTGTGTTTCTGTCGCAGAATGAACCAAAGCAGCAAGTTATTTATTCATGAAAGTGACAGCTGAATGGGAACATCTGCACAGCCAAATACTTTGGCACTTCAGCCAAGGCATTGTTGTTGTCGCTCCACAGGCTGAAGCATCAGTCCAATGTGATGGCAATGAAAAGTGAGGACATTAATAAAGACTTCTGCTCGCCATTTCGTATCACCATATAAGTACAGGATTTTACATTCTATGTGTCACGTCAGTTTGAATCTCAGTCTGGCAACCACTGAATGGCAAGAATCCAGAATGGATTGCAGTGGAACCTCAGAACTCAAATGCTAGGTAGGTTGTATAGTTAAAAAATAACTTTTGAATACTGAACAAGGTCAAACTTACTGCGATGGAGGTAAACAATAATACGTTTAAACGTACATAGAAAAATAAGATGCAGACACACAAATTTTCTTGCAGGCTCATGATCAATCATCAAATTTACAGTAATATAACTTTTACATGCGTAATCACTGGCTGAATAATTTCATTTAATTTTAGTTTCAGCTCTTAACTCATTTGTACACTTGTTCAACTGTTCCAGCATAAATTTCCTGTACAGTTAAAGCTGACCTTGGAACAGCACTTGGGAAATTCCACAGTAAGTCCAAAAGAATTATAAATTGGCAACCCTACTATCCAAGTTCTAAAACATGCAAACCAGGCAAGTGGGGATAGTGCAGTCGGTCCCATTAAACTCCTGTAACATGTTGCCAAATTGCTGGGGGAATATTTAGGTAAGTGCTGCTCAATTCATGCATAGGTAATTGGAGTCCAACCTCAACCCTGAGGGCCCAGGTGCAATTCCAAACGGTTCCTGTTGGTATTATGCAGTCCGTGGAATTGGCACATTTCAGGTGACGCTTGCAGCGGCCAACAGGCTGAGAGAAATACCTTACAAGCCCATTACAAGCCAGCGTTCCAGTGGGACGCAGCCAATCCACACCAAGCAGCACCTTGTCTGTTTTTTTTTTAACTTGCCAGCCTTTGATCAAAATCCCTCGTCCCCTTTTGCATTAAAAGACATTCGAGTGTGATATCAGTGAAGGAAAAGGCTCTATTAACATAAAGGAGAAGACATACCCTGAGGGCTGTCTCTGTCGACTCCTGAATACTTATGAGGAGCAAGGGTGCCTCTCAACTCAGACCAAGTGTACTGTAATACCGAGTACATTTTTTGATTGGCCAATGGTGCAGTTTTGATTTAGCCTTACGGATTCTGCCTAGAATCAAGTGACCAGGAAAAAGCAAAGCTTCTCATATGATTCTGTACTTCCGAGAACATCGCCCACTTCAAACATTTTTCTTTTCAGCTGTTAAGGCTTATAATGAACCACATTTTTTTTTAAATATAAATTGATGTCATTAATTATATTGCCAACCAAAGTCAAGAGAGAGTGTTCAGAGAAGCAAAGAGTAAAAGTGCAATCAAATTAAACCAAATTTGCAAATGTGTGGCTTCTTTGCTTGATTTCATCACATCCCAGCGGCACGCAGCAACCTCACGTCACTTTTGACACCCTGCTGACCCAAATCATCTCGACAATTTCTGCTTGCGGAGGATTGCCCGAAGCCCACGTTAAGTGGACTGGCAGTCTGTCTGCTGTCAATCTGCCTCCCACTGCACTTCTTCAAATTAACTTGATTAGGAAAAACAGCACTCAGGCTGACGTACGCGCTCAAAGTTCAGCAACTTATTGGGAGTCCAATGCTCAAGGGATGACTCTTGGTTACAAATGAACACAAGTCATGATTTAAAAGAGAGGCTGTGGGGTTAGCAATGCATGACAGCTTAAGATGGCAAAATTGCATGGAGAATTTTATTAGTACATTTTGGGATCGATCTCATGTGATTCTTGAAATAGAATAGTAAAATACAGAATTTGGGTTAGATTGTGGATATCTGTGGATTTGTGATGAAACTCATAGGATAAGGTCAAATCAATGCTGGATAAATACTTTGACTTTGCTTTTCAAAAATGATTAGCTTTCGTACTAGTTTAATGCTTGAGTAATTGTGTAATTTGTGTGTGATACAAACTGTCTTTATGTCATGACAAATATGCCAAAAGGAATTTGGGAAAAAAGAAAATTGGCCAAAAAGATTAGTGCAGTATTATGTTTCAAACAAAAGTGGCCGCCCTACAGGACTGGGCCAGACCATGAATTGTGAAAGTCCGTATAAAAGATGACAATCTTCCCAATATGCATATTCTATGAACAATAGGGGACGGCTACACCTAAAACATGTCAACATCCTAATGAAAGTAATAAATATTGAGAAAATAAAGGTGACTGTTCTTAGCAGTGACATGAGCATGTGTTTTTCAACAACAAAAATATTAATAAATAGTAATATACAATTTAACGAAGAACAACTTTGAAATTTGGGAGAAAAGACTTGTGCATAAAGCCAAGTATAAACCACGTCAGTCAGCCGTGCTTAAGAAGAACTCCCAGGGTAGAAAAGCTTTTGCTTTTGATTTTCCTTGTTCTTTTTTTTTTTTTTAACTAACACCATAAAAAGAGTTATGTTTCATTTCCCCCCCTTAAATTCTAATTAGTTCAAGCCCTAATTATTTTTGATTGTTTTTTTTTATATTAAGTTTGGAATAGCTTCATTTTTTTACTCTGTGATAGGAGGCAGTGGCAGCTCTAAATGGCAATGAAGGCATGTCTTTGACGCACAGTGACATGCTGCAGATCCAAATACCCTTCCACCAAGCTGCGGGCGGTACAGACAAGAGCCAAAAAAAGCACATTAGGCAGAGTACATTGCACACAGGTACAATGACACGTCGGAGACCCACTGAGCCATTTTGATTGTTAATGCCCAGTGCGCTACTGGGATGTGGCCCACTTACTGAGTCTTTCCTGCCAAATAGAGACACTTGTCATCTTCCATATTAACGAGCTGATGTTGAAAAATAATGTTGATGAACCATTACTAAACAATCTGGAAGGCAAAACATATTTGGCATGTGACAAAGATTGCATACAAGATAAATCTTGCTAACAAATGAACTCATCAATGAACTTTAACCAGTTCAAATACTTTAACCTTTGATGGTCCCTTCATGAATTATTCAGGAATTAATTGCAATACATAAGATGTATTGCAGTATGTAACATACTCTATGTCAGCCCGATGGAATAGTGGTTAGCACGTCTAACCCAGATTGAAATGTATCCAAGGTGTATCCAAGGGAATCAAATAGAAAAGGTATGATTTGGGAATTGTGAGAATAAAATGATCAAAGCTGTAGGTTAGAAAATTGGTTTAATATATTTTGCAGTTGTTGAATGAAATAAAAACAATCAAATAATATCTACAATTTCCATAAAAAACACCATAAGACTGGAATTTGATATTTTCAAAAACTTATTCAAACTTTGCAAGCAGAGATTTAAATAAAATTTTACAAAAATCTATCAGAAATTTCCTACCCCTTTGACATGGTGATGTACAAAGGGAGGAAGAAAAAAAAGTTTCCCAGAACATCTCTGGAATAGTAATTGGCCATCTAAGAACAGCTGAACAATTGTCACAATCCATCATTGTCTACTTTCTCGAACCAAGCTGTGCTGACATCGTAAGGATAGGAGGGGGGGGGGGGAACATAAATGTACTACCGCAGACTAAAATTCATCTTTGTGTTTCGCACAGGGAAATAACCAACAAAGCCATCTGGGAGGATTTACAATCCGTTATCCATAAATTAACCACAATAGATATGTCTGCCCTTCTAATGAGACAAATGGGGATGGAGGTTTTGTGGTTGGGATGCTTTAATCGATTGTACTTGGCTCTGTGTATTATTGAATTGCATTGTGGCAAAAGCTTAACGTAGAACATAATAATTTCAACATAACAAATCATGACAGCGATTGAAGGAGATGAAAGCAAAGTAGTAACAAAATGTCACATATGTTGGAGAACAAATTTTCCAACAAGTCGATATTTTAAGACTCTGGGAAATGTGGTTCTTTAAAGAGATTTCTGGAAGGGATGTAAAATTTATGTGGGCTTCAAGAATAAAATCTGCTAAAAAGAAAGTTAAGTAATTTTTTCAGTAAACTGATCTAAAATGAGCATGAATGTGTTACTAAACATTAGTGTCAACCAGTCCTTCGCAAATAGAGGGGCCCTTGGGGTGATGCCAGAGTGGGCATGTGAGAACTCAGTGAACTTTTTTGGGGGGAGCCTTACTTGAAAAAAGTGAAATTTCACATCCACTACTGTAGGTGGCAGTAGCGCATGGTTGATTCTTCCTCCGTGGTGACAAAAAATAATTGAGAAGCACTGGTGTAAACTAAATCATCCTTTAAACCAAAAAAGTACACAATTTATTTCTTACTCAAACCATTCCATGTTTCAGTGGACTTTTATTAGCATAATGGAAAGGACTATATAAGAATTAAGTTTATATATTTATTTTTACTGTTTACGATGCAAAAAATAGTTTTGAACATGTTCCTGAATTGTATGAAGCCTAATGACAATTTGCTAAAATTAATGTGTATGATATAGAAAGGTGAGCATTTTGATACTGAATTAACGATGCATTTAACTTGTTTCAACACATTTCTGTTTTTACCATCATGGGCTCTATTTTCGAAGACAGGCGGACATGCCCTAGGCATAAAAACAAGCACAACCTCCTTTTGGTGTCTAGTCTACGTTGTTGCGCCTGGATGAGTGTTCCAGGCGGAAACAACTGCAAAAACAACTGCAAACCGGCAATTTGATAGCAGGAAGTGAACTACGCTCAGCTTAAAAACGGGCCCAGTTTAATTTTCATGCTGAAGCAAATATAGTTTAGCGCGTTGGTAGGTGCACTACATCTCCCTAGGCGTTTCGGCGCACTGAGTTGCCGCAACCGCCTGGCACATCTCCAATTTGGTGACAAAAAGTAGATGATATTTAAAATTCTGTAAAACCAGGCCTAATTAGTGGCACAGCTGGTATAACATGATTTTGGTGGATTTGTTTGAGGTGCAGGCAGATAGATTCGGCGCACGATGAACGTGTGTGGTGGATGTCATCATATTTCATAACAGTTTAGGACAATCCTTCTGAATCATGTTGACAATATTTTATTAGCAAAGGTTTAGACATTATTTAATAATAAATGCTGTATGAAACATTTTGTAAACAATGTTTTCAATAACTAAGGAAATTACATGAAAATGTGTATTGATTTTGAATGGAGTGCCTGACAACAACACTGACTGACGCATCCACCACCAAACGCAAATGCAGATATCACCATGTATGCATGCCAAACACAATGAAATGCTACCCCTTAGACATGAAAGTAAAGGCTGGAGGCACTGATTGTGTTTGCACACCAGGCTGACATTTTCTGACACAGCTGCTGAACTGTCAAGGTGCAAGCATCACAGAGGAAACCTCACACCGCGTCATGTTGCCAGAGCTCTGGGTTATGGATAGATGGCACCCCCCCCCCCCCCCCCCCACACACACACACACGCACACACAAAAGGAGCTTGAGTTTTTTCCAAGGCTGCTAAGATCTCCCGTGTTTTTAAAGACAGTGACTAACCTAATCTGCTCTCAGTTCTACCAACACTGGAAAAAAAAGTGCATATGTATATTGAGTGCAACTGTGCATACCACCACTGTCTCAGTGGGCTCCAAAGCTTTTCTCTTCTGATGTTTAATTAAAAAATGAATTCAAGCTTTGACGTTTGTGGTGCTGTGTTTTGAATAATATGCAAATTTCAATAAGAATGCATTAAAACACAAGCGCACACACACAACCTATTCTGCATGATGCGCTCGGGAAGAGGAGATATTGAGAGGGAAGTAGTATAACAAGACAAAAATGTGGGTGGAGTTGGACGGCACAAAACAAAACACATCAGTGTTGCCACTGTCATTCCGACTGTTTAATTTATGCAAAGCACAGGCGGATAAGTCATGATAATGAAGGACGCCGCCTTCTAAGGCCGACAACAGGGAATCAACATTGAGATTCAGCTCTACTCTAACGCCAAACAGGAAGTATGTCCATCTTAATGGGTTCATCAGACATTCCGCTCCAACGTGCATTTGCGTCACAAATGGGAGGTTGTGTGCACCGTGTTCTTACTGGAGTAATTAACCTACAACATATGTGATTTGAACACAAGTGGGGGGAGAGAAGCCAGAATAGAAGGCAAGTAGTGGGAGTTAGTACAGCTACGAGCAAACTGTTTGCTGGCATTTCACCGCTATTTGTGATGTCACAAATTCAAATAAGGTGCTGAGCTGTGTCAGCGGCCCAGAATTCTAGCTCACTGGTAGCACTATGCACTCCCAAATTGGAAATGTGGTCGCAGTACGGGTTCGATCCCCCCCTCTTTGGGCATTTGCCAAGGAAAGGAAGTTATGTTTTTTTTTTCTACCCATACCGAGGAGGCATACTTAAAAATAGTTATAATGTATGGCAAACTTTGAGTAAAATTTTAGTACTCCGAGGCCGGGCCAAGTGTCCTTTTTTTTTGTAAACCAAAATATGGTCACCCTACTTATACAGAACCATAGCAATTGAAAATAAACCTTATGTGGTTATAGCTACAGTATAATTTGTAGTTTGACTTTTTGACAAAAAATGCAGTGCCTTTATCAAAATTGTATTGGAAATTATGCTATTTTCATGTCAAATTTTAGCATTTTCAGAGCAGCATACTTACTAAATAGTACCCTTCAAACTGTTTTGGAAAATGACAACAGCTCTTAAATAAAAATGAATAAAGAAAATCCCCTCAAATATTTCTACAACTCTTTTTTTTCCCTACTATTTTATCCACAACTAAGCTCAGTTTTATTAAATTATGTGTTGCACTCGAGTTATATCTCTTTGGAATGAAAAGAGAATGTACTTGAAAGCAAGAGGATTCTTCCACACAAAAAAAGGCATGCAGCAGTGAAATCAACCGCGATGGGCTTTCATATTCAAAGGACTGAAGCTGCAAGGGTTTTTAATCAATATTTCGAAAAATGTGGAAAAAGCTTATTTAGGGTAATACTGAATTTAGGGGCTGGCATGCACTAAGGAAGACTTGCGTGGGTATGTAGGGAATATAACATAGAAATCAGGCAGACTTCTCCAACCTCATGGATCATATCAGTGCAGTAAGTGTGAAACAAAGAGACATGAAGTAGAGCAGTGGTACAAGACCCCTCCTGTTCGATCCGCTCGGAGGCAAAGGGGAAGGCTTCACCCCCCCAGCATCCATCTGATGAGGTCGCCCATTGGGTGACCCCACTTTCCACCTGCAGCCAGAGTGCTAGGAAGACACAGCCAACATGGACAGACAGACAGACAGACTGACTGACGCACTGTAACAAGAAAGAACAGCTTTTCTTTTAGACAACACGCAAGACAGCAAGACAAAGACAAATTGAGGCGGAGGTGGGTGAATGAAACATGCATGTGTTGTTGGAGATGGAAGGATGAGCTTCAAAGATGAAAAAGTGAAGTGAAGGCACAGGCTTAAGTTGCCCCTCCCCTTTCAAAGAGCACCATTGATCCATTTGAGACATTTGTTACTACACTTTTGGACAATAAAACGGAAAAAGGAGGGAAGTGGGGAAAAAGGACACCCCGTCCTCCAACCTTCGGTCCACTCACCACAGGGTCCCGCATGCTTGACGGGTATGAGGGTCTTGCCCAGGCACTCGGCCTTGCGGCGCATGCAGTCGTTGGTGTACGTGCGGCCGTCCTTGCCGCAGACAGGCTTGTAGGTCCCATCGCACTCGATGGGATCGCACGAGCATTGAGCAGTCAGCTGCTCTAGCAGACACACGGCGTTGAAACGACACTCCTCCTTACAGTCTTCTGCAACAAGGAAATGGCAATCCAGGGATGGTTGGTTGTGACCAGATATTTTTATTCATAGTAATGAGTCAGTCCAAATGCATACGCGTTTTAAAGCTAGCAATTGAGATTGCTACGCAGTAGAAATTTATTGTGTGCAGAAGCTTTAAAGTAAAATCCTGTGAATAACATGTAACCGTGTATAATATGTCTCCCTCCCACCACTCAAATTCACCCTTAGAAAGCGGTTTTCCTCTATACCTATGTGTAATGCACTGCCCCGATAATCCTTTATTAATAATATCAATGAATGAAGATTGAAAACACATCAAAAAAGTAAATGCTTTAAAAACTACACTATTTTCCCAAACCTATGATTAAGGTTTTTAAAATCATGTTTTCGGAAATCTGTACGGTCTTTAAGTAATCTTAATAAGCTTTTTTATTATTATTATTATTATTAACTTTGATTTTTAATCTTTTTGTTTGTGTTGTGTATGAAATGCGCTATAAAACGGTGATTCTATTCATGTATTGATTGATTGGTGGATTTATTTTTTCTATCAACCCCTTGGTGCTATGAAAATGTATAACACCCCCTATCTGGATACAGTATTTGGAATATGTCCAAATGTGGGTTTTTTCCATTAAATTAGCTCTCAAAATAATTAGATTAAAAAAATACTCAAAAGACAAAAACAGTCAATATTGAAACTGATTGATTCATTGAAAAACATTTAAAAACAATATTAAAACGTTTGAAGAATGGCCAGTAGGAGCTACAATTTTTTTTGGGGTGTGCATGATATTTGTCTGTTGTTGATTGAGTTATTGATATTTGATCGACAATTAACAAATTACGTTCTATGGAAAGTTGCGTACTAAAAGTACATATTTATTACCTTAGAGTAAGTTTAAAAAAAATACTTGAATACATGTGTTGGTAAATTGAAGAAATCAGAAATTTTTATATTCCTGGATTGGCTGGCCACCAGTTCAAGGTGTGCCCCGCGTACTGCCCGCAGCCAGCTCGGATGGGCTCCAGTACCCCCACAACCGTTGTGAGGAATAAGCGTTTCAGAATATGGATGGATGGATAACTTTTATATTTCATTTATTTATTTGTATACATACACCTTTTATAGGTAAAGTGATTGTAGTCTTGTTGGAACTGATACTCAAATGATTACATGGAAAGCTTAATGTCAAACTTTAACCCCTGCACCATTACCCCAAAAAAGTTTCATAATATTGTCAACTCTAGAATAAAATTTTACGGCCAAGTTCAAATCTAAACTATTCTATACTCATTACTTTTCGACTCACTAAGCAGAAATTCTCTTGGAAAATGAAGAAAAAGATTAACTTGTTGTGTTAAATGGCAAATTTAGCGGTGAAGTGAGAAAATCCAATTTGAGGCCTCTGTTCTCACAGCGCACACAAGGACTCAAAATTATTTCATTGCTGATCGGTGGATCAAATTTGTACAGCAATCCAATTCCTTTCCCCGCTTTCTTTAAAAGCATGCCATGCCACACTTAATTACATTGCTGCTCAATTAGAGTGAGAGAGCTACAAGGATGTGCAATAGCATGTCGAAATGGTCATTTTGATTAGTGACCAACTTGTAATTTGCTAAAGGGATATGATTTCATGGTTCGGATTTTCAAATTGAATTGTTCTTTAATTTGAAATTGCCATAGCAGAAAGGATGAAAAATGAGGCACAAGTTAGTAGTATACTTAGACCTTTTGCTGTTGAGCTTCTTTCAGTGAACACTGATAGATGAACAAAGTCAACAAGAAAACAATCAATTTCCTACTAAATTATCAGGGATCATGTTGTAGTGTTCAGTTTGCAGTCTCAACGCGTTTCTCAGCTTCTGACACTGGCAACACTAAAAAGGAGACTCATTGTCTGTTCCTGTTTCTGATGTTCAACACGCATTACAGTCTGTCCACGCCGCTGTGCTAAACCTACACCGCTGTTCCTGTGCTTGGCTCTGATGAAAACACAGCGGGGAAACTGGTCTTCTTCAGAGGGCTATCAGGCAAACAGTACAAGCTGACAGCTATTTGTTAACTATGGCTTCCTCCTCCTGTCCTACTTACGCTGATAGTCAGCCTGAAGGCTCTTATCGGGCTGGAGGAGGCTACTGTTTGGATGGTACTGACCCGAAGCCCTCAGAACCATTTATCTCTATACCACTGAGAGGGGTTGGATTGGGGTGAGGTCTTATTGCTACCCCGTCAAATATTTAGCAGAAATAGATCTGTGAATGGCTGTGTGCATGACATTGTTGCGAAGGGGAACGACGTCTTGGATTGGAGGAAGAGAAAGTGTGCAAGGTTAAGTGGGAGCTTACCCAGCCCTCTGCATCGTCCGCCGTGAATCTTCTTGAGTTTGATGCCTTTCTGCAGGCCTGTTGCTCTCATGGCACACTCGCTTGGGTAGGTTTCACCGTCACTGGCGCATAACGGCTCGCTTGCCGGGGGGCACGACTCGGGCAAGTCGAAGACGAGCGGCTGGCGGGTGAGGGCCTCGACCCGGCACATTGTGTTGAGACTGTTCTCATTGTCTTTGCAAGGGTCTATGGAGATACACACAAGTACCCGTATGTTAATGGACTGGTGCAACATGGCAAGAAGAAGATACAGTATTTTCACTGAAGATGTCAAATATGGCAAATTCCACAAAGGTGAGGAGGCGTGGCAAAAAAAGAACAGGTTATGATAAATGCTGCTACCTAGCACAACCAATTATTACAGACACTTAAAATCACACACACTAATACCATCTCTAATAATTGACATTTTACATAGACATCGCTGTATGTCATCGTCATATTTCTTCATCTGTGAAATTAGGTTTAGTACATCGATTTGCTTCAATACACGCTCTAGATTTGTGAAATGAAAAGTCTGCTTCGGTTGTGGCACTACAAAAGCTCTCATCATTTGATCTTTCTGTCTAGTCATCTACAATACAGTGGCAATGGAAGAAAATCAAGTTGAAAATATAACTATGGATCATGCACTTCCAACATGGGAATTACATAATCCATGGGTGCAGGTGAGAGGCCACTTTAATATACCAACTGAAACGCAGGTCTCTGTTAGATGAGAAGAGTAGAGATGAGCCTAAGAAAGTGGAGAATGGAAGAAAACTCTTCCTTTACTGCTGCTCTACACATATTATACTATAGTACCCTTAGCCTAGCAACTGAGAGCACCTCCAAGTGAAATCTTGATCGTAAAGGAGACAAGGAGTGAGATAAAGAGGCAGTCATTTTGATTCGCTCCCCATTGCTGCTCCTTCTTTGCTGGCTATCCTGTTTGGCCTTATCAGCCCTGGATCATAATGGGATTGGTTTGTGGATGAGCAAGAGGACGTTGTTACGCATCGAAACAAGACTCCGGGCTTTATCCTGCTCGACACATTTTTAGAATGAGGCAAGACAAAGGATTTATGTTGCAGTGTGACATTAAAACGCAGCCAGGGGCATGCAGTTGTATAATCCATGAAAGCCTTAGACAGGAAAAGTAAATGCAATGACTAAGAGCAGAGCATAGTTAACTTTGATTTGCACTAAAGAACAAACAAACAAACATCTGTACACATGACAACGTTGTCATAGATCTGCAAAAATTACCTAAAATGCTGTGTTAATCATCCATTGTCAATAGTTGGTGATATCTCAAGAAACACATGGCTTAGACCTGTTGTGGTGTGGTCAAACAACTTGTGGTTGTGACCAGGGGTCCATTTCACAAAGCATGTTCAACAAACGCCGAGACTAACCCTGAACAGTGAGTTGACATTAAATGAGATAGGAATCTCAGCGTTTTCGGTTCCAGGACAGCTGCTTTGAGGTAGTTATATCAATGCAGAGTTGTTTCACCTGGTGTGCGGCTCCACATAGAGGAAGGCAGCATGGGAGAATGTCGCTGCTCGGGTCAATGCGCACATTTAACATTGCAATCACAATATTACACGGGAAACCTGTTGAATGTTAACTCATTAGTTCATTTCATTTAGGTGCAATCCTGCGGGGGAGAACCGCACTTGACTTAAGATGAAATATAAAAATATTATTCAAAAGGTGATAAGAAAAAAACGGAGAGCAACACACAATATATGCTGGTAATGATGCAAATGTAAGGACGGATTAAGTTGTGTATGTAGGTAATGGACTGTGATGTGAAACGGTACCGCTCAAAAAGATAACTGTCCGGAAATGCAAGTATATCTATTTACGGTCTGATAACAATCTCACGACAAATATTTAATTCCCTGTGCAATAATGTGGCACCTTCATCAATAGGGTAATTGTCAAAAGGACATGCCATGTTTGTGACAAACTTTACGCTACAGACTATAGGCGTATTTACGCAAAAACTGAAATGAATGCCATGTGTGGCTGAAAGGAGGCGGGGACAGAGAAAACCTCAAGGTTTATTGTGAAAAACCTGCAACCAACCAGGTTTGGTTCATGGAACATGTTACTATGGCAATTGACCGAGAGCTTAAATTACCTCTTTTTATGAAACAGGCTAGAGTTACCGCTTTTTCTTGGTTTCAGTTACCTCCCTTTCTGAAACTGAAAACGCAGAGTTTCCCCACATTTCAGGGTTTCCCCACATTTCAGGGTTTCTTGACCCAGAGTTCTCACTAAACCTGCTTTGTGAAATAGACCCCAGGGCTGGACTGGCACAAAATAATAATAATAATAAAAAATAAATAAGTGTGGCTCACATTTGTGTGCACACAACTTTAACTTACTTATTATAAGTCATTGTTTGTCACACAATATCCAGAACCTTGCTCAAGAAATGGATAATACAAGTAGGATCAAGTCTAAGTAAAATGCAACTTTCTACTGAGCTTAATTCACTAGATAATGCCATTTTCGTTGCCATTGCTGTGCTTATAGTCTACATCCACTGATTTGCGTTTGCTAGCTAATAGCCAATCAGAGCAGACACTATTTTGCATTCTGGGATTAATAGCACAGAAAAATTTACCTTGATATAAATTTTTACTACTAAACAGTGTTTTTTACTTAGGCGTGTTCCAGCTTATATTATGAATGTGTTGAGCAATGTTCTTTGAAATGTAAAACATTTCTTTGAAATGTAAAGTGCATTGCAAATTAAATGTATTATTATTATTATTATTATTATTATTATGGATATGTGTGTGTTGTAGTTCATGAAACCATGACTATGTATGCTATGGTAAGCACTGACTTCTCAGCCATGTCAGGTACTTACTACGGTGTGAAAATGATGAATAATAATATTAACTATAAAAATCTGACATTCTACTCTGAAGACAGATTCTTAAGAAAATGTATTCAGACATGACTCTGGACTCCCCCTACGTAGCTCGAGCACTGCTGTTGATTAATGGGCTGTTCTTTATAAATTGTAGGTTTGTCTCTTGGGGAAAATAGAGAAAAATAATTAAATAGCAACACTTATGACCCAAAAGACGCCAACCCACCGGGCATCTGCCCTCTATTCCAGGTGGCTAGTGGAGCTCTGGTTGTGACCTAAAATGCTGGTCGTGGCAACCAGCCTCCTCCCATCCAGTCCGGTCATGGCGACCAGCCTCTTCTCGCCCTAACCAGTCTTGGCGACTAGTCTACTCTCGCCATGCCCCGTCTTGACGACCCGTCTACTCTCGCCCAGTCTAGTAACGTCACGTCCATAACTTGTTCACTCACCTGTCTCTACTTGTTTTAATAAAGTTCATCACATAACTATCCATTCTTGTCTCCCTGCATTTAGGTCCACCCTCTCCCACGCACACCAAATCATAACAACAATTTTGTGCAAACAAACAAACCTAACAGACGAATGGACGCTGCAATTAATTATGTTCTTGCAAATGTACTCACCGTTTCCTTGTTAAATGTTGAGCAGTGAAGTCCCAGATTGATAATGTGAAGAAATCCCTTGAGTGAATCACATTTATCAATCCGTCTTGTGAGGTTAGTTTTTTCTTCAAAACTGACTCTTAAATATTTTTGTAGATTTTTAAGCGCAAGTTCAGAATGTGATGTATGCAATAGATGTAGTTTGCTTCAGGTTCAAGTTATGAGCAAACATACAATAGCATTGCGGTGCACCATTGATGCCACGGTTATGCAAAATTTACTAGCATTTCATTAGTGTTTTCTTCCACTTTGACATTTGATTTTGAAATTAGACCATTGTGTAAAGTGTTGTGTAAGCTAGGAATGGGTTTTTTGGGGCGGGAAATGTCCTTGATTTACTAAGAAGATAATTAACAGTCCAGTCAACAGTAAAGCTCTTTCCACAGTCAATTAATTAATTCACAGTTTTAAAATACTATTTTATATCAATATTAGATGGAAGAAACCACCAGGGAACGTTTGTTTATCTGCAAAGATATTATTTTCCTCACATCTTAATCAAGTAATTATTCAATTTATCATACTCTTCCCTTGTGTAAACAGCCCCTGAGACAGAAAAGGGTAACTAGTTCCCAAATGCTTGGTGGCAGTGATACGAAGAGCAACAATGCCAAGGACAGAGTGCTCTGGCTTCTGAGTGTCAGAGGACTGTTTTCTCGCTGTACAATGCAGAGGCTTGAGAAGACAAGCAAGCAGGTCTTTTATCACATTGCACGTGGCGCCTGTGCATAAGGCAGCGCCTCACCGCCAGCCAGACCATTACTTGAGAGCAACACCATTACCTCCCATTAAGTGAGAAGAACAGCTTCCAGGATCCCTGCTCTCCTCTAGTTGAGCAAGGAGGGTAATTACAAAAAGAATGGCCTGTTTGCTGCAGAAACTAGCAGCCCGGATAAATCGGGGAAGCACCGCTCCCTGTGGGCCGACTCGGGCTGGATTTATGTGACCAACCTTCTGTCTGCAGACCTGCATATCTATCTCCCGTTGCCCACCACCAGGCTCTGTGTCTGAGAAAGAAACTGCTGTGCTCTCTCTCCATCTGGCTCACCACAACAAAAGCGAGGGAAAAGGGATCGCTTTGGGAGTAAACAACCATTGCTAGATGAAAACAAGAATGTGTGGGGGAGAAAAAAAAAAGGCGCGCTGTGCGAAAATGACAAGTGCTACTTAGTGGAACAACAGTTTACACTACAGGAGTACTGTTGTAAGGAAGAAGAAAAAACAAATGAAAAATGGGAATTAGCGGGAGCACATTCTAAGTAAGTGGAGATTGTGAAGGAGAAATAATAGCCAGAGGTAGTAGATAAAGTGAAGAAAAGAAAGTGACGACATGAGAGAAACACCATTGTATCAAGAAAATACTAGCATTAGTTTGGAGCTCGTCAAAACAGGAAAAAAATATGTTTTTCTGTGTGTGTTTGTTTATTGCACAGACATCTTCAAGCTCATTTCATAGTTTTCTGTTTTGACAATTTCACAATAACTCAACTTAACTGTGATTGGCTAAATAATTCCCATGGTTGTACTGCCACTTGAGTTTGTGAATGTGTTTTCATGTAGAACAATCATAGGATTTATGACAACATTGGTATGGACCTAATTTTTCTTACAATGGGGGGGGGGGGGGGGGGGCATGTGTCCCCCCACAATTTTTTTTTTTTTTTTAAACAGTACAGGGTGTCTTCCACCTCTCGCCCACAGTCAGCTGTCCTAAGCTCCAGCACATCCACAATCCTAATGAGGACCAGTGTTATGGAAAATGGATGGATGGGTGTTGAAAAATAAATGAGTGTAAGAAAAAGTTGATTGACTAGATCCACAAAAGATAAATTTCAAACCCAAACTACAAACCACAAGTTTTACCCTTCGAAGGAATCCCCCTGGAGTCTAACAGTCTCACAGGATCTCCAGGATGCCGTCATGGACTCCTGGAGGGATTCTCTCCAGGATCCTCCGCAACTTCGTCGCCATCTTGATGTTGTCTTCAAAATGGGTCCCCAGGATCAAATTTCAATGAGCTTGGAAAATGGTCGGGCCAATATGCCTGGTGATGTTTTTATCTGCCAGAAACTGTCAGGTGCTCCAGCACAACACTCGCTTCTTTTCACGTACTAAACGAATCTAGTATCACAGCTAGGATGCAAGATGACTATGTAGATATTATAATTGGCCAACGGTAAAGGGGAAAACTCGTAGTTTGTAGTTTGCTTTTAAAATCTACCCTAAATAACCCCAGTCCTGGAGTTAGTTTTGTTTACACCACTTGTAGATACTATAGGTTAGCAGAACCAAGTCAGAAGACTAAAAAACAGTTAGTTGTTTGTTCTTCCTGTTATGCAGTTGTGGTCGATTTATAGTAAAACTGCTGCCATGGCAAGAAGATAATGTATTCAGTGGCTATCATTGTTTAAAACCTGATATTTGTACTTGTGGCACTTTGAAATCAAATATAAACATGAATCCCAGTAGCGGCTGCCTATCTTACACCAATTTTAGTTGATTAAAATCTTGGCAAAGGGCATTTACTGGATATGCAAAACTGCTATGAAAGAGGAACAATCCCAAGTAGGGTGGCTCATGTGTGTAATGTGACAAAATGCCAAAGTCCAAAATCTTACCGCATCGTCCTTGATGTTGCACCCTGATGTTCTTGTGGTGCTTGCAGGCATACTGATGCAGCTCGCACTCGTTGCGGTAGTCTTTTCCATCGCTGCCACACACGGTCTGCTCCAGTCTGCCCTCGCAGCCCAGCGGGCACATGCATTTAGCCGACAAGCCGTCAGTGGACTGGACACAGGTGCTGCCGTAGCTGCAGGTCACCTCAGTGCAAGGGTCTTTGAGAACTGAAGGTAGGGAAAGACAGGGAAAAAACAGTTTAAGTCCAAAACAGTGTGATTCCACCAGCACTGCTGCCAAACAGTGATAGCTGAGGGCACTGGCTGTTACTGTAACAATGGACTGTTTCATAGCATACAGTCCATTGTATTTAAGTGGCGGCTAGTGCACTTGGGAAAGCCCATTGCAGTCATTCTGAATGTCAAGAAGCACTTGACATTCCTCAAAGGGGACGTACTGTCACAGACTTGTGTTTCATTCTGACTTAGGAGATTTGAATTCCAAACATGTTTTTCTGCTACGGTCCAGCGAGCTTTAATCGCTCTGGCCGAGAAGGGGCCCATTGAATATTTACCTTGTGACAAATGAGTCCAAGAGCAAGAAGAGAAAAATGGGAAAGGTATTCTCCCAGGAGGACTTTGTTTTCAGCCTAATTAAACAGCGTGCCACTTGTCGCCGAGTGATTCACTGGTACAACTTTTAATACTACCGATGCTTGCTGCAACCAAGGGGGGCTGTTCTAGAGGGTCATCACAATCGTCATCCCGCAGAGCAATTCATATCTATGAATGGGACGTTTGACTGTATGCACGCTCATGAAAAGAGAGGTGCAATGCCGGAAGCATTCACATTTCACAAACATTATAAAATGGTTGTTTACACATGCCCAGTAAAATTCTCCTTGTTGCAAAAAAACATTGCCGAAATTCACACTTCATGCACACTTTCAAGTACAACTGTATGCTTCCACTTAGAAGCAACAGCAGAATTTCAAATTCAGTTGACCAGCTGTGGGATGCAGTAAAGGGCAGCACAGTCAAGACTTAAATAAACAACACGCACTTCTCAGCCACGGTGTCTCTCTTGCACATATTTTATTGAAAACTTATATGGTTAATGAATAATAAAACACAGAAGGGCTCCTGATTTCTAACACCATAGTATTCACTAAAGTCAAATAAACAAATAACTATACATTACAGAACATGTGGTATTGAACATAGTGAATTGCATGAACATTCACATCTGAGGGGGTGACATCATCGTTTTCAGTTGAGACTCGCGTGTCCATAAACAGAAAAAAACGGAAGGAGAGAGATTCGTGTTTTCAAGAATTTGTCAGCTAAAAGCAAAAATATTAAGGCTTGTTGCACACTCTGTTCATTTGTCAGTTATCTCCATGGCTTCAAGTTGCACTTTGTCAAAAAGCAAAACAAAAAAAGATCCCAGATTGAAGAAGATACATTGACAGTCACACCAGATTGTGTGACTGCAGGAGGTCTCCAAATGTCATCGTTATATTTATGTACAATGTGCATTATAAATGTTGAGTTTTGTCATTACAACATAAATAGCTAAATATGTCAAGTAAATAAGATTAAGCCTTTATTTAATTTATTATTATTTTTAAATGTTACGGGCAGTTTATAAATACTTTTTTTCCCAATCTAAAAACAAGTAGGACATTTGTTAAGTGGAATCCTAAAAATACTTCTTCTTTTTTTTTTTTAAATTAAAATAATTATTGGTAAGTCAAAAAGGTTGCAAACTATTTTATTTGTAACAAAAACAAATTTAAATGTCACCATTAAAATCACACTTCCAATTAAATGTCAAAACTGTGTGTCATTTTTATGATAAGCAGGGTTGTCGGTATCTGCTAAATGTAACTATTACAGTAACGCGTAGTATTAAAGCACGTCATCAGTAAAGTAACTAAGTTACTTTTTCAAAGTAACTGCGGCAACACTGATCCCAATATAGCATTTTCTTTCAAATTGCATGGAATTAATGGCAATTTTCTATTCTTCTAATTTCGCCCATCCCTACTGCATATACATATCAAAACCTAATTAGACGTCTGGTACTCTCTGCTGTGTACATGAATACCCCCGACTTCCAGAAAATGTGGAAGGATGAGCATTTTCTGTATTGCTTTAAAAAAAAAAAAGTTTCTTTTTGAAAACATGATCCCCTGGCTTCTTGCCTCCAGGATGAAATGACACAACTGTCTTTTTAATAAGAGCCGGAGATGTGAGCAGAGATACTTTATGGATGTGTAAGAAGAAAGAGCTGCTATGAAGACTGCTCTTAATCAAAGCATATCCCCACTCTCTCTCTCTTTCTCTCTCTCCTCATACTCAAGACACATTTCCCTCCCTTTTATTTTCTGCTCCTGTCAAGTCCTTTGGAGGTTTAGAGCGCACTAAGACTTGCTAACGAACACATTCTCTCCATTTTTTCTATGTTCCCCGAGCATTTCAAAAAGAACTCTAGACCTAATTTAAAACCATTCAAAAGCAACTTTCAAATCAAGCATTAAATAGCAGCTCTCACTTTGGAATACTGATGGAAATCATATAGTCATTGTGAGCCATCAGCAGCGGCTCCTTTATCGCAGCCCCCGTCACACCCTAATTGGGACGGAACAATGAAGCACTGATGATCCTCGGGTCCTGAAGTAATGACCTTGCTGAAGCTAGCAGAGCAGCTCAAAGGTCATGGTAAGTCTCAACAGTAAACAGTGCATGCAAAACAATAAAGCAGCGCCCCAAAACGTGACTCAGGTCGGTTATTATAAGAGTTTTGGAAACCCTGGTTTAATGAAATAGACTGGAATACACTCAAATCACCAGTTGCAAGAAATGTATAACAAATTGATCCTACATAAAGACAAAAAAACACAAAACAAAAACAGGAGTAGCTAATGGAAGAAAATATAGGGGAATGAAATACAGAGACAATTTTGTAGGAGCAAAATTATGATGATGATCTTTGCTGCCAATTAAATGAGTCACTATGACAATTTAAAATCTCTGCACATTTCAAACTGCAAAGGCAATGACACAGCTGAAGATAAGGAGAGTGACAGATAGACAAGATAAAGATGCAAAGCAATGATATTTTAGCACAACTGAGGTGAGACAGCATCTCTTAAGTCAGGATGAAAGCTTTTGTGTGCACTTTTGAAATTGGTTGGACTAAGCCTTAGACTCTAAATAGGGGGCTGAAATGCACCAGCAAGTTTTAAATCACCTTTGTTAAGGAGGTAGCAAGTTTTGTTGTTGTTAATATTGTAAATGGCAAAAAAAAAATCTTAACATCTCAAAAAATAATGAATGAACTGTGATGACAAAATGTAGAGGAAGTGGGCATCTATGAAGGTGTACAATTTGGTGACCAAATTATGGTTATATATGTTACGGTATAT
Organism: Leptonotus elevatus; assembly: GCF_054856555.1. Taxonomy (NCBI): domain Eukaryota; kingdom Metazoa; phylum Chordata; class Actinopteri; order Syngnathiformes; family Syngnathidae; genus Leptonotus; species Leptonotus elevatus. The sequence continues at coordinate 25,574,241 of NC_141240.1, forward strand.
TATTACATTGGTTCTGCCATAGTGGAGGTCAGCGGTCTGCTGAGTGCAAGCAGCCTTTATCAGCTTTTCATTAACGTTTGAATGATTCCCAGAGTCAATGGCAAATGTTTTTTGTTTTTTTTACTTCAGTTAACAATTTCCACACTCATCTAATGACATGATTGCAAGTAAATAATATAGTCAGTCAGTGGGTTTAAATCACTTCAGTCAGAGCCCACATTTTCAGTAGGTGACATCAATGATGTTTACGTTTGCTCCAAAGGAAGAAAAAAAACCTGATGATTATAGTTCCAAGATTTTTGTACTATTGGACGTGATGTTCATCAAATGCCACACCAGTCTGACCGCAATTCAAAAAAAGTTGTTACAACATGTTAGTTTTATTGTTTTGACCTTTTAAAATATCCATTGGTAAACTTAAAGATGTTAAAATATAATATCTGTCAATTGTTGATGACCAGGTGTTTTACTGATTCTATCGTCATCTTACTCGAATGACAGTTAAGAATGTTAAAATGTGCCTTAAAACGTTGCCTACAAACCAAACTCATCACATTACCATCATCAAATCTTTATATGATGGTGGTGTCATCAAATCTTTATATGTTGGTGTTATGATGAGTGGGAAATTGTTTCCCCAATCTGAACAAATTGAAGCAGTGATCTGGAACAGATTGTGGACTCACCTTAGAGATTGTATTAAAATGTGATACATCGCTGCAGCTTTACGGCTAGTGTCAACATATTTTGATCAAAAGCACTGTATCTTAAAGGAACTACAATTTTCAAGCAGTGTACTGGATGAGGTGAGCAAAACCACTTCAAAGTTCTTCAGGGTGATATCATATGAGACTTAGCTACGAGATGACTGACAAACTGAGAAGAACCAAGAGCAAGGAGGAAAGGATAATGTCTTCCTCAAAAGTGGGGCAGAGGGGCTTTGCAATATAGGGGCCATTACTGTGATCCTCTCACCTCTCATCCAAACCACAGGCATTCTGGAGGTAGGTGGGTTGGAGTATTAGGGTGGGCTCAGCTCTGCTCTCTGATCCACTCTT